>NW_001509774.1:96622-240299 GCF_000149645.3 Aspergillus fischeri NRRL 181 | reverse complement strand
TCAGTAGTGTGATGAAAATGCACCACCTGCAGACAGAGTTGATTAATCACATTAATGCTTCAGGAACTGATTTTCTGTCCTCCAGCACTTATATCGCGATAAGGATCCACGAGACTGGGGTCCTCAGGGTCCCAGTATGAGCTCGAAAACAGGGCTACAAGACCTACTAGTCCAGCTGGCTCGGTTCTACAGAGCCAATGAGGCCAGCATCTCGGCTGATCAAGTGTCGAAGTGTCTGGAGCTTCTTCCAGCGACGGAGAGCTCGGCTTTAGACCGACTGTTCAGCTTATTGTTGCACCGCAAAACTGTTAGTGCCCCTTGCTTCCGGTGGTTCGGTGCCGCTGTATCGGGATGATAATTATAGCTCCAACTGATAGAACCGGTTTATTTCCTGCCAGTCTTCACCCGCAAGGCAAGACGATGTGCCTTCAGTGGCTGCTCGGGCATCCAAAGCTCGTGCCCAGCAGTCTTCTCCTATTTCGCATGCCCGCCAACAAAGGTCGCCCGAAGTCCACCCTGCTCGCCCCCTGATCCCCGAGGCAAATGATTGCCAGGAAGACGTGTCCTTTGTCCGACCAAGGCCGGAAGAGTCCGACCCTTGTAGCCAGAGCACCTCTCCTTGCTCGGACATCGATGACCAAAATACCACTGCAACCACTCCAGCCATCACTCCAACACCGCCGGCTACAGGACCGCCAACGCCCCTCCACGTTGCGGCCGAAGATGACACGTTCAGCACAATAACATTCTCACCAAGGATTAGACGCCTCCTAGAAGACTGCAAAACAGACCGTGGAGGATTCCTACGTGCAATCGGAGAAGCCAAAGCGGCCTTCCCGACCGGGCAGGGCTGGGAAGCCGCGATAGCCACCAAAGAAGATAACGCGGACATGCGCGATTGTATGAAGATCTACCATAGATTTGAATGCTACAACATCTACCGGCACGTTGTCGAGGCCGGGTTCCACACAGGCACACATTGGATCCGGGATTTGCGCACTGCACTAGCGAACAAGCTCTGCCAGGAATTTCCCCAGCGGTTCCACAACCAAAAGGCCGCCAATAAAAGCCTGAACTGGGTTGATCATGGCTGCAAGTATCGTGAGTGGGCCGACAATTTCAGGAACAACCCAACCGACCTGGGATATCTTATCGCATTACCTATAGACGTGCCTCACTCAGCGTATGCTTCCCCCCATCTCCCGTCCCCCACCCTTCTTCAAGCAACTCAGTCTCAGCAAGTCCCTCCAGGTACACATCAAGATACACCAAGGAGAGAAAACACGCATCCGTCATCAAACTGAAGAGTCTGGGCATCGATGACCTGGTGAGAGACCTTGAACTCTCAGCACTGGGCGACCACATCGCGGCGACATTGAGGGATATGACAGGCAGGAAGCGCAAGGATGTTCCTGGTAAGGCCCTTGAATCGTCAGAGTGAGCCGTCAAATGCTTATCTATCCGACTAAGGAGAGATCATGCCGGGTACCCGCAAGTCGCCGCGCGTGACGTCGTCGAGCCCCAGGGTACTAGCTGCACAGCCCGGCCAAAACCCTACCCCCCCGGAGTCGCTGGCTGCCAGTACAGACGGCAATAATACCCTGAACCCACTAGGCCAGCTCACCAGTGTCAGTATCTGCCGTTCTATAGCAGATGACTATGCGGTTCCATATAATGATCCATTCAACAACAGTACGTCATAACTTTCCTGCGTCCCCAGTCTGCACGCTAACAGGAAGGCAGTGGATTTAAGCCCGTCCTCCTATTCAGGGCTTTTTGACAATACCGGATATAATGCCGCCCTGGACCAATTCGATGAGTTGTATCGGGATGCAACTTATACCGACAATCTGTCACAATTTAGGACCACTCCCCCCATGCATGTGCAGCATACGAACTTCTTTTCGTAGCGGACAATAACACCGCTTTCGGTCTGGTCAGGGCTCTTGAACGCTTCAGCTCATGTACCAACAGTGGCTACCGCTTTATGGATGCTACAGCTCTGAACATGAATTGATACGAAAGTTGAGAGTCAATCACCCTCGATTGTAGAGACCCGGGTTCCCTCTTAGACAGTCTGCTTGGTCGCCCCAAGATACCCCTTCCGCCCAGTCAACATGGCGCCATGCACTGTCGGATCAAGACTGGCCTCACGAAACAGAGAATACTTCTGATTATGCCACTCGACACTATTGATCTGCCTTCCAGCATTATCCGTAAACTTGACATCGAATTCCGGTCGCAGGAAGTAGATGCACGAGAACTTGTCCTGTCCGGGCGAGTGCGGCGGAGGCGGCGGCACGACGCGATGCAGAGACGAGACTAGTGCCCCCCTGGACAAGAAACGCAGCGAGTCGCCAACGTTCACAACGGCGTGTCCAGATCGCGGGGGGATGTACGACCATTCGTCCGCCCCGGATGCCCCAGGCAGTAATGCCTGGAGCCCTTCGGACTGGGTGAAGACAACAGTCAACGTCCCCATGTCGGTGTGTGCCATGTTGCCGACTTTCTCGGCGTCGCTGCTCCATGGGAGGTACTTGAGTAGGGCGATGTTGGCAGAAGATGGCTTGTCCTTCCGGTGACAGTCTTTCAGGTCGTAGGGGAGATCAAGCGCCTTTGAGAGGATGGACAAGATGCATTCGGTGTAGTGGTGGACTTGGCTCATGAAGGCCTTCACCAAGGGTAGGTTTTCCTGGAAGCCCTGAGGGAGCTGCAGGTTGTCGTCCCCAAAGACGCCGTTGTTGTGAATCTACATGTTGAGCTAGAGAACGTTTGCGAGGCGGGAAGGGACAGACATACCGAGAAGCTCTCGTAGCCATCCTTCTTCTCAGCAAAGGGTCCAACAGAGCAACCGGCTCGTTTATATCTAGCACTTAACGTCATTACCGCGAACGAACCTGCAACGGGGGGAGACAAAACGTACCCTTGAAGCCTTGATGGCAGATGCTTCTCGGTGCTATACTTCTCCTTTTCTTCGAGTGGGAGCTTGAAAACCGAGTTTCCGACGTCAACGAGCTCATCGACCTGCTTCAAAGTCTGGGATGTACGGGCATCACGGAAGTCAAGGTAAAAGAATCCATTGGTCTTGCATGCAGACACGAGATTGTTCACGGCATCGACGTCGCCCTCCAGAAGACCGGCGAGAGAGATCGAGTGTAGCTCTGCCCGAGTGGTCGTGGAAGACGCCATTTTGAAGACTAACGACTCAGTGAATGGTAGTATGAGTACGGTGGATAGTCGAATCGCAGGTTTAAAGCAGAGGTAGAACCTTTAAATATTCGCCTCTCCATATGTTTCACCTGATAGACAGTGGCATTACTTAGCTGATTATAGAAACCTGATGACGAGAGCTCCTTTTAGCTGTGTGCAACCAAGTTCTGTCGGAAAAGAAGCAGACCACCCATGGATCTTTCACTACAAACTGATGCATACATGTGATACATACATAAACAGAAGGATGCATTTAGTCTCTTTAAATCCAACGAATCGTCCCTATCCTCACCACACCACGATACAGCAGAAAGCCAAAATGCTCAACACGAAGGACTACAATGCCTTGAGCCTGGCCCAGCCCACGAACTTCAAGGGCATGCTGAAGTCCGGCGAGCTGCTCTGGGGCACTGGATGTCGAATCCCCCATCCAGAGGCGGCACGAGTTGTTGCTGCGACGCCGTACCATTTCTGTTTCTTGGACGCGGTAAGCCCCAATGTGCCTGCTGCGAAATACTACTTCCTACCAGGAATCTGAGTCCTGTACAGGAACATGCGCCTCTCAACGCAACCCTCCTCGTCAGTTTGATCCGAACAATCCAATACCACTCTAATGGCTCCATGGTACCCTTCGTCCGAATCCCAAGATGCTCACCCGAGCTGTACAACTACGCTCTGGGCGCTGGCGCTGGCGGAGTGGTTATGCCACACGTCCAGAATGCAAAACAGGCAGAGGAGTTGGTGCGGCTGTGCCGGTTTCCACCGCTGGGGGGCCGCAGCTTCCCCCCTGCAGCTCTGATCGGCGAGCAGCAGAACCGAACCCCAGAAGGAAAGACAACGTATGACGTGTGGGATGAACATGCCGCTGTGATTTGCCAGATTGAAGATCTAGAGGGGCTGGAGAATGTCGAAGAGATTTGCCGAGTCCCAGGTGGTGCGTCTTTCCTTCAAACCCTCTAGCGATCTGTTAGATGAGTGGGCAGCCCCATGTGCTAACACTCCACACTTGGTCTTCGGCAGTGGACGGTCTGTTCGTTGGCACAGGTGATCTGCGCATGTGTCTGAACCTAGCCCACGGGTCGCTCGACGGCGATGAAGCCATCTTTCTCTCTGCGCTTCGCAAGATCCGAGATGCGGCAAAGGCCAATCACCTTCCCATTATGGGATTCGGCATCTCACCTTCCGCGGTGGAGCTTAGGAGGGAGATGGGCTGGAATGCGTTCATCATCCATGGGGACATTGATGCCATCTGCACGTCGGCCGTCCAGTCTTTGCAGACGTACACTGATGCGGCCTCTGGAGCTGGGGCCAACGGGTGTCCATCCGTGCGAGGGAAGAATGGTGGGCCAGCCTTGAGGTAGGCGAATGCAGTGGCAGTTCAAATTCAGTCAGTGGAATGATTTTCTGCGGCATGCCTGCACTGTGTATGACTCGGTGGAAGGAGGGAAAACTTACAGGTACTTGATCTGCAGCGACATAGGGAGAGTGGTATCCGAGATCAGACAATAGTAGCTTGAACGACTGTTGGTATATAGAGTTAGTATTGCTTTTACCCTTTTTTGAAACAGACTCGCCCTGCACTAAGGTTCTCTTCTCTTACGACTACAACATCCCACTATCATCCATTTGGCTGTTTAGTCCGTTCAATTCCAGCGAAACAACTGTTCAAGTCCCCAATGGCGAACCTCGAAAGCAACGTGAAAGCCGTCATCGCAAAAGAGTTCAAAGTACCCGTCGATGAGGTATGCTGTCGGAAATATAATCCACAGAGTTGTATTGAACATGATCTCCATTTAGCTCACCACCAACGCCGACCTTAAGAATGGCCTTGCCGTAGGTGACTGTGGAAGGCCACAGCTATTAACCGCCCTGCAAGAGGTTCAACGGCCAGGATTGTTAGATAGCTTGTGAGTCATCTTGCTAACGTGGGTTTTAGAGGTTTGATATCTATATCACGGACGAGGATACGGACGCATTCACTACGAGTAGGTCATCAATTGTTCTATTATAATTTCTTCCGGCGACTAACGCAAGGCCGTTTTGTAAAAGTCCAAGATGTTATTGACTACGTTGCGACAAGGCTGTGGTGGTACGCAATTTAGAGGGCGATGGTACTGGTGTTATTCGTTATCCGGAGACTTTCATCTGCTGTTGCTGTTGTCTATTGCTAGAGTATGATCTTGAGATAGTGGGCTTAAATGATGCGTTCGCAGATAAGGTATGAGCTGCACAGTAGCTTTATAATGCTGTGACCCCGAGACACTTACTCTGCTGTGTAACTGCAGCAAAGCTCCATGTTCTCTCAAATATCATTAAATCCCCAGGTCTACCAGTGTTCCTGAGCTCTGACACCTCAATCTTCACGCCTGCATACTCTTGCGATCATGACGGCTGACGTCCTACCACCTCCTACCCTTCCCGACGACATTCTCTTTTCCAGGCTCCTGAAAATAGCCAGGCAAAGAGATGCGAATATCATCGTCAATGACTCCAGCCGTGGCGCACAGTTCAGCTACCGTCAAATCCTCGATGGCACTGTGAAACTAAAACAGAGGCTACAAGCACTCCTTGACAGGTCTACGCTGGACAGACCCGGCAGTTTCTATGTTGCTCTCCTGGCTCCGAATGGATATGAATTTATTATTGGGGTTCTTGCTATCCTGGCAATTGGCGGAGTAGTCGTGCCGATGCGTAAGGACACCCCGTTATAGAATATGATTTGACTGGAAGTATGGGTGGTTAGCAATGTGCATATTAAAAAACAACAGCAACAGGCGCACTCCCTGCAGAAGCATCGTACATTCTTCAGCAATGCGATGCACGATATCTCCTTGCCACCTCGGAGCTGGCCAGTTTCGCTGCGCAGGTCAAAGAGCAAGTCAAGATCCCTTCTCTTATCATCGAGAGCAATGAAGACGCCGCCGACAACAACCTCCTCCCAGTCACAAGCTATACCCTCGACCCAGCCCTCGCAGTATCCGAAGAAACCCCGAGTATACTATTCTTCACATCAGGAACCACCGGCCCCCCAAAGGGCGTACTGCACGCCCGCCGAACAATAAACAAGTACGCCCGACAAGACGAAGCAGCACCGCAGCCAAACGACGAGCTGTGCATCATCCCGCGCGGCGCATTCTGGTCGATTTACTTCACAAAGCTATTCCAGATGCTGCTGACGGGCATCCGCGTCGAGATCCACAACTTCGGCCGAAACTATCACCTGATCTGGGAGAAGTTGCGCGAGCAAACGGCAACCAAGATCGTGTTGTCTCCGACCTTTTGGTATGGCATGATGGTGTATTTTCAGAGGCATGTGTCTGCTGAGTTGCCGCGCGATGTTGTTGCTGAGTATGTAATGGGGGCACAGTACCTGCGTGATGCCTGCGCAACGGGTGCCATGCCCTCGGCCCGGGTTAAGGAGTTCTGGCGGGAGATACGTGGAGGTCGGCCGTTGAAGGTGTTGTATGGGTCTACGGAGACACAGGAGATAGCTATGTGCGATATGGAGTCGGGGGATGTAGAGGTGCGACTTCGACATCGCCATTACCAGTGCTCCATTGGCTCTGGGCCGCTGTGGATATATGGCTAACAGCTGCGACCAGGATGACTTGGGAAGACCACTTCCGAATGTGAGAATGAAGCTATCTGAAGGCGAGGAAGGGGAGGTCCTTGTCAAGACGCCGTCTTTATTCCTCGGGTGAGTAGACGTATCTTCTTTGTCTTGCGATAATAAAAGGCACTAACAAGGGTTGTACTGCAGGTACTTGAACTCCCCCGATGCTACCGCAAAACGTTTGGACCCGGAAGGCTTTTTCAAAACCGGAGATCTGGCCATCCTACAAGACGGACGGTACATATTTAAAGGAAGGGCAAACATGGATCGTCAGTATTCCCTCCCGCCTCTTTCTGGCTTTCTGCGTCGGCTGACAATCATCATTCCGGTTTCAGTATTCAAGTTCTACACCTACAAGGTTCCCCGAGGACAAGTCGAGGCTGCCCTCACGGCACTTCCATACGTCGCAGAGGGGTATATCATGCCCGTTGCAGATCCACAGTGTGACACACGAACAGCCGCGCTGGTGCGGTTCCACAAGAAAGATAGTGGTCAGGGAGTGGATTTACAGGCTCTCCGGAACGATATGGCTACGAAAATGAGCCTCCCGGCGTACCAGTTGCCAACTGTGTTGAGGATTTTGAGAGAGCACGAATCTGTTCCCCGGACATGGTCGGATAAGACCGCCATGATGAAGGCGGTTCATATGTTTTTCCCGCTGGATAGCGAGGACAAAATTTGTGGGGAGGAGACGGAGGTTTTGGATGTAAGTGGTTTCATGACGATGCAGACGACGAAGTTGTGGGAGTTATCAGGGATGCGGTAGAGTCTAGAGAACTACGCAGATGGGTTGACTGGAATGAATAACGGGATGATGGCGCCTTGATGGCTTGAACATGCTTACCTTCACGGAGAACTAATTAATAGCTTATCTTCTGTTTTCTTGACAGCGGTTGGCATTCTACTGATTGTGGTTATTGCTCACTCCCACATTATCATTCATAGTTGGTATAGATAACCTTCCAGTCTTTAATCTCCAATGTCAGTATCCGAAAGCCCATCTTCCCAAGAGGCAGCCTTGTCCTACACAGCTGCGGGGAGAGCGACAAGCTCCTGTATGGATTCCTTGATAATCTCCAGCGCCTGGTCGAGTTGAGAGTCTGAAATGACAAGGGGAGGCGCGACCCGAATTACGCCTGTCCGACTCGATTTCAGCTGCAGAACAGAGTGTTTAGCCAGGTATACCAAAAAGAAAAGCAGCGGAGCTGGTTGCTTACCAAAAGACCCTTCTGTTTCATCAGCTCGCACAGCTCTATGCCTGTATGTCCATTGGCCTTGGACTGGTCAATGACGAACGCGTTGAGCAGCCCTCTACCGCGGACCGTTTGGATAATAGGGCCCGGAATCTGCGCCTGGATAGCAGATAGACCGTTACGAAGGACCTGACCAAGACGTTCCGCGCGTCCGACCAGGTCTTCCTCTTCGACCACTTGGAGAGCACGCATGGCAACTGCCGCGCTGAGCGGATTACCACCATAAGTTGAGCCATGGGTTCCGGGCTCGAGGGTAAGCATCACTTCGTTATTCCCTAAGACACAGGACATGGTGCACATGCCGCCTGTCATGGTCTTGCCTAATAGTACCATGTCAGGCCTGATTCCACTCCAGTAGTGACCAAGGAGCTTTCCAGTCCGCGCAATGCCAGTCTGGATTTCATCACAGACTAGAAGAACAGTGTGCTTGTCACAGAGGGCTCTTGCCTCCCGCAGATAGTCATCGTCGGCCACAATGACGCCTGCATCTCCTTGGATTGGTTCGATGATGAAGGCGGCCAAGTTGAAGCCCGCTGCCTCAAAAGCATCTCGTAGCGCTGCCTTATCATTGATGGCGATCAACTTGTCGGTCCCAGGAACTGAGCAGCTGATATTCGGAACTAATGGACCGTAGTTTCCACGCGACAACTCATCAGAAGCCAAAGAGATCGTGGCTAACTATACAACAGAACATCGATGTTAATACAGTTCGACCACAATCGTTTTTCATTCACGTTAATCCAGGGTGCTACTCACTGTCCGTCCATGGTGGTTACCTGCAACACCAAGGACAATAGCTTTGTCCTGCGGAACACCTTTGACCTTATAAGCCCATTTGCGCGCGACCTTGATTGCAGTTTCAGACGCCTCAGCGCCAGTACTCGACGGCAGGACCCGGTCATAGCCAAAAAGCCTGGTCACAAACTCCGCGAACTGGGGGTATACATCGTTGTGGAATGCGCGGGAGGTCAGGGTCAATCGTGATGCCTGCTCAACCAACGCTGTGACGAGTTTCGGGTGGCAATGGCCATGGTTAAGGGCAGTTGAAGCAGCGTGGAAGTCGAGATAGTGATTTCCCTCGGGATCCCAGACAGAGGCACCCTGGGCTCGGGCGAAGACGATGGGGAGCGACTGATAGTTTCTGGCCGAGAAATTCTTTTCAGCCAGCAGGGCGGCTTCCGTGCTGGCAGCGCGGTTGGCTACGGACTCGTGTGGCATATTGGACTCCATGGCGAGAGGGAGGCAATGATTGACGGACGCTGAGGATAGAGAAAAACGAGGTGAAACGCTTGTGAAATGGCTGAAGAGAGGAGGGGGGTTAACGGGCAGGAGACTGTACGGCATCAGCAGCGTCTTTAGCCATATTCTTCAAGTTGTTTAGTTGGTGTACCTATCCACATGTGGACTGTAACTGCACCACAAAGGGTAACCCTAAATGGTTATTAATGTCTGAGGTACATATAGCGGGGTCATCTAGGACACTGCCCCACGTCCAACCTAGCATTCACCAGTCCTGGTCTGGCTTAAGGACTCTGTGGTCTGGCATTTTAATCCGCCCCTCCTTTTCCCTCTTTTTTTCACTGTTCGCACTCATCCCCTAAAGCAGAAGCACTCCTTGTCCCTTGCCAGAGTAATCACAACAAGATGAATTACCAACGAATGCCCATTGAGAAGGAGGCGCCTGAGGAGGTCGGTGCCGTGATCAAGTACAATCTCTCAGAGAGCGCTATATCGGATCAGACACTGAAGTCGTTGACCATCACCTTCCCCCCAGATGCTGCTCTGACCTACGCAGAACACCAGGGCAGTCGTGAGATCCGCCGTCTCGTCGCCCAAGCCTCAGGCAGGCCGATCACCCCAGACCATGTCCTCGTCACAGGAGGCGCTTCAATGTCGCTGTTCATCATCAAAACCGCCCTTCTCGGTCCCAAAGACCACGTCGTCGTCATTCGGCCCAACTACGCCACCAACCTGGAGATTCCACGCTCCGTCGGATGCGACATCACTTTTATAGACCTCGAGTTTGAATCGCAGTATCGCTTGGACATCAACCGCGTCGCCGCCGCCATTCGCCCTGGCGTCACCAAACTCATCAGCATCTGCTCCCCCAACAACCCCACTGGCACAATGTGCACCCCATCCGAGCTTCGGTCCCTGGCGAGCCTTGCCAAGGAGAAGGGATGCTACCTCCTAGTCGACGAAACGTACTCGGAGCTCAAGTACCCATCCGAGTCCGCTGATGGAGTAGATTCTTCGATTCCATCGGCGGCTGCACTAGGTGACCATGTCATTAGCGTTTCCTCCTTGTCCAAAGCCTACGGCGTCCCTGGCATCCGCATCGGGTGGCTTATTACAACCAATGTTGGCCTCCAGGAAACATTCCTTGCCGCCAAGGAACAGATCAGCATTAGCGGGAGTGTCCTCGACGAGCTCGCTGCTGAGCAGATCCTGTCTCGTCGGGCCGAACTACTGGCTGTGACTATTGCCGATATGCGGAAGCGGAGAGACCGCGTCGCGAGTTGGGTCTCTGAGGAGAGCGAGTGGCTCGATTGGGTTAAGCCAGAGGCAGGGGTGATGTGCTTCATCAAAATCAGGAAAGAGCCGGCTGGAGGAATCGAGACGTTCTACAAAAGACTACTAGAGAGGCACGGGGTGTATATCGGTCGAGGAGGCTGGTTCGAGAGGGATGATAGCTTCTTCAGACTGGGCTATGGGTGGCCGACGTGGCAGGAGCTGGAACAGGGGCTTTCTGGGATCTCGAAGGCTCTCCGGGGATGATCTTCGTTTCGATGGGAGAGCGATGGATTCAAAAGAGAGCCCAGTGGAACCAGTCTGTTTTCTATCGTAGGCTATATGAAGCACACTGCTTTTCCGTGGCTGTTGTGTAGTTATCGTCCTCGTAATAGTCCTATCCTCCTCGAATACCGCAATTCCTTATAAATATAACCTCAAATCAACCCCGCCCCCTCCTGAGTAATGGAATTATGTTAGGACTGGGTTGCCATAAAGGACACTATCAAATCTATCTAGCTAAAGCTCCTCAGCAACCTCTTGAAACCGCACCACGCACTTCAGGGCCTTCGGCACCGCGTCATGGGTGCTACACTGCTTCATCGACTCCGGAGTCGTCGAACTGCCCATGACGGTCTCGTACCTGAGATATAAGTTTGCAATGAGCATTTTAATCTCCAATGTTGCCAGCGCCTTCCCTAAACAAATCCTGGCACCATACCCAAACGGAATGAGCTGTGCCTCTCGCATCTTTAGCGTCAATGGGTCCTCGTCGAGCCATCTTCCCGGATTGAATCGATCTGGATCGGGGAAGATACGCTCGTCCCGATGAAGTGCCACAACGGAGGTCGAAACGATGGTGCCTTGTGGGAGAAAGACTCCGCACAGGACATGGCCACCCTGGGGAACGACACGCTCGGCTCGTCCACTGGAGGCTGGATGCAAACGGTAGACCTCACGCAGACAAGCTTCCAGCGAGGGAACATGACTGTCGAGGTCGGCAAAGGCCAATGAGCCGTCGGGTTGCACGGGCAAGGCCGTCAGTTCCTTGCGTATTTTCCGCTGCCACTCTGGGGCCTCTGTTAATCTCCAGATGAGATACGTCGCCGTCACGGAAACTGTGGCCTCGGCTGCATTGATGTTATCGAGGATTTCGGCGACGACGTATTCCCGGTCGAGCTGCTGCTTTTTCTTTTCCCCGTCGCTCCCGCGGATTTCCAGGAGGTGTCGGAGGAGAGATGGAGAATTAGACATGCTGGGCGCCTCCATTGCCCCCAGCGTGCGTTGCTTGCACCAGGATGCGAATTCATTGTCTGCCTGTAGATAACGCAGGCGTGGAGTGAGCTTCCCGAATATGCAGGAGATATAGTGATAGGCGTTCGGATACCGCATGCGCAACGAACCGACAAACTGTTGGTGCTTTAAAAGGGCGAGAATGTCGCGCTCAGGGCAAGGACATTCGATGGCACGAGAACCGAAGTCAGGTCCAAGCACCAGGTGCGTAATGATATCAAGCGCGTACCAGTCTGTCAGGCTGTAGACGTCAACCCCCTGCCCATGTTGGATCTCTCGCAGCACTGCTCGGGAACGCTCTTGCACATAGTGTTCGATTTGTGGTAGCTTGTATATGGTTGTAGGTTGATAAAAGGCCGAGATTAGCTTACGTTTTGCCCGGTGCTCCTCGTAGGGCTTGGTCGCAAAAGCGGACCGCATGCCATATCCCTTAAAGTGGTCAAAGTAATTGCTCTTGGGCCATCGAAGGGTTGTGCCGTAGATGTCCTTTGTGCTCTCCAGCGTGGCCACAGAGACCTCGTTCGGGGCGATGCACACAACAGGACCATACTGCCGGTGCCATTGAAGAATATGGTCGTTTCGGCAATACCAGATGTCATACCAAGCTAGAGGAATACCAGACACCTTTGGTAGCCAGGGCCCAGGGACATGACGACCGAATCTATAACGGTGATAAAGTACCCATCCAAGGGTGAGCAAGGATACGATTGCCAACGCGACAAAGAACCAAGTTCTGAGAAAGGGCACCCATTCCCGTACGAGCTCCAGCGCTGCGGAGAGCATTGTTGACCAGCGACAATACAGCACGTAGTCAGTTCAGTTCTAGTATCTGGTTAGAATTGAATAGATGTGATGGACGGATAATCAAGATACGTCTGACCCCCTTCGCTGGGGACTTGCTTAGCGAGGCCATCTTCATGACTCTTCCATACTACATAAAACTATTCCAATTACGTGCCTTGGTAATCAGGGCATGAAGGAAAACTCTTGACCGCAACACAGCGATTGATTCTGCTGCAGGAGACACGAAAATCCCTGCAGCTACAGGATGCCACCTTACAAAAGACCGGCTGAAAAGCTGATCAGAGTCTCCAGATCCAATCACCATGTACAACGAAGAACGATCGTGCTCCCGGCCAGTGGTTATATTGGCCAACGATGGCCACAGATGCTGTGCCTGGTTGCTCCATCACAAGCACGACTCAGTCATGCCGCTAACATGTCTTATATTTATACGTAACATATTATTATACCTGGTCTCTGCTACAGGTTCTGATTGGTTAGCCTAAATCGAAATCCACCCAAGTTGCCCAGGCTTGAGGGCAGGTTGTGCATGTCTCCCCACCGTCTGAATTGCCATGTCTATGCGACACACTGCCAGGAATCCTATACAGAGTAAAGATCTACCATGCAGTGAATGGCCAACAAACCCCGCGGATGAATAGGTAAAGGTCCAGTTTCTGCTACGACACTAGAAAATTGACACTCTGCATTCTGTGAGAAATAGTTACTATCAAGATCATTCCGCCTTAACGCTGCCGAAGATGACCACCGATGATTCCGATCGAGTTGGCGACCGAGAATATCCTCACGAAGCTCAAAATCCGCCTTCCGATACGAGTTTGCCCGTCGCGATGGATTTTACAAACGGCGCAGGAGGGAAAGGTGCCAGCATCTCCTCAGCAAATGGAGTCGATGGCCCCAGCGCGCATGGTAGTCCGACTCCTCTATTAAGGCAGAGCAAAATGGAGCACCGGTTGGAACCCCATTTACATGGCGAGTTTGTAGCAGTTCATGCTTCTGCGTCATCTGAAAAGCAATTGTCGGCGCCTGAGCTGATAGGGAGTCTACCTCCCGCCCCCTCGACGCAAACCACGAACATTGACCTGACGTCCGGGGACCTAGAACGAATCTGGGAGTGGAATAGCACTGTCCCAGCAGCAGTAAAACAGCGCGTTTGTGATTTGATCGAAAAGAGAGCCCAAGCCCAGCCCAGTGCTCCCGCTATTTGCGCCTGGGATGGGGAGTTGACACACGGTGAACTGAACCAGCTTGCCACCAAGTTAGCATCAAAGCTCATTGGCCTTGGGATTGGACCGGATACCTTCGTGCCCCTATGCTTTGAAAAGTCTATGTGGACTACCGTTGCCCTAGTTGGGGTCATCAAAGCCGGCGGTGCCTTTGTCCTACTTGATCCATCCCTTCCAGAGCAACGCCTGCAGGGCATTATCACGCAGCTCAACGCCAGCGTGGTTCTAACCTCAGCTGCTAATCATGAGATGACTTCGCGGCTGGCACAAATAGCGATTGTCCTCGACTGGAGCTTCTTTGCAGCCATCGGCTTCGACGGCATTGAGGAGACGAACCAGCAGGCCAAACCCAATCCAGCCAGTCCGGAATCGCTCCTCTATGCAGTATTTACATCAGGGAGCACTGGTGTGCCAAAGGGCGTCCTCATAACTAACACAAACGCTGCGTCGGCTCTCCACTATCAGGTAAAGAATATGGGGATCAGCGAGCATTCACGAATATTCGATTTTGCATCATACAGCTTTGATGTGTCTGTTAGCAACGTGCTCACAGCTTTAAGTGCTGGCGGCTGCCTATGCGTCCCCAGCAACGAAGACCGCAGCAATAATCTAGAGCAGAGCATCGCATCTTTGAGAGCCACTGTGCTTGATATCACACCATCGATTGCCCACGTGCTATCTCCAGATAGGATACCTACAGTCAAGACACTTATTTTCGGAGGAGAGGCCCTGCATCTTCGGGATATCGAACCCTGGTGGGGGAAGGTTCAGATCATTCACATCTACGGGCCTTGCGAATGCACACCAACCAGCACGATTAACTACGATAACGACAGCGCCGCGAGCCCGGAAGAGGCGGTCCATATCGGAAAGGCTGTGGGACTGGTGAGCTGGATAGTTGATCCAGAAGACCACAGCATACTCCTGCCGCCAGGATGCGCCGGCGAGTTATTGCTCGAAGGCCCTCTTGTTGGTCGAGGGTATCTGAATGATCCGGCAAAGACTGCGGATGCCTTCATCGAGGACCCGGTGTGGCTGCTGCGCGGCTCGTCATCCTGTCCTGGGCGCCGTGGAAGGCTCTACAAGACGGGTGACTTGGTCCGATACACTGAAGAGGGGTACCTGCAATATGTTGGCCGGAAGCAAGCTACTCAAGTTAAGATCCGAGGTCAGCGGCTGGAGCTCGGGGAAATCGAGCACACACTTCGTAATCATGCCTGTGTAGACGAGGCTGTTGCCGTCTTGCACCGCGAAGACGGACAGGAGTCCCGCATTGTGAGCTTTGTGACCCTGCGTGACGCTGCAGTGGAGGAGCAGCTGGAAGAAGGCGAGGAGGAAGTGCAGCAGTCGCTCACGAATCGGCTAATGTGGCAACAGAGGCGGAAAGCTCAAGGAGAGCTGTATGCTCTGCTGAAATCTCAGCTCCCGGCCTACATGGTTCCTCAAGCGATCGAAGTTCTGGACAGTATGCCTCTCAACAGGAGCGGCAAGATTGACCGGCAGATGCTCATCCAAGGCCTGAAAGGCCGCCGGACCAGAGTACGAGATGCTGATGCTGTCCGGCAGCCGACGTTGGAAGCACAACGGCAGATGCTGCAGATTTGGGCGCGAGTCCTGCACATTGATGCTTCCACGATTGGGCTGGATGACAGTTTCCTTCATCTGGGCGGCAGCTCGATATCAGCTATGAAATTGGTAACCGAGGCTCGAAAGATGGGCATGAAACTGACGGTCGCCGACATATTTGGCTATCCGGTGCTGCATGAGCTGGTCAACCAGATCCGTCATGAACCCCTGGTTGACCAGGCTCGGCACTTCATTGCACCATTTGCCCTCATAGATGCTGGCGGTGATTTGGGTGCTGTCCTTGCGGATATCTGCAGTCAGTACGAGCTGGGCCATATGGATAACCGCATCAATATACTCGATGCCTATCCGTGCACGCCCCTGCAGGAAGGCCTAATGTCCCTGACGTCAATGAGTCCAGGGTCTTATATCGGGCAAAACGTACTTGAATTATCTCCTGGGATCTCAGTCGAGAAATTGCGTGCAGCATGGGAGCAAGCCGTCCACCAGCTGCCGATTCTTCGCACCAGAATTGTCCAGCACGACCGCATTGGCCTCGTCCAGATCGTGGTCGACACGCCTATACACTGGATCGAAGCAGATTCCTTGGACGACTATCTCGACTCCGATATCAAGCAGCCCATGGACTTGGGCCAGCCGCTTGCACGATACGCTCTGGTCAAAGATGACACGGGAACCCCCAAGTGGTTTGTGTGGACTACGCACCACGCGATCTACGACGGGTGGTCGATGCCTCTTGTATTGGACGTTGTGAATAGTATCGCGCGTGATGAGCCAGTCGAACAAGGGCCGCAGTTCCAAGCTTTCATCAAATATGTCAAGGAGCAGGACGAGGAGACGATGAAGAACTACTGGCGCCATGCTTACCGTGACTGCCAGTGTACGCCCTTCCCCAGTCTCCCACCGCACATCGAGCAGCCCACGGCAGATGGATCCATTGAACATTCCTTCCCACTTCCTCAGAGCAATCGCCTGGGCGTTACGCCACCCATAATTATACGCGCTGCATGGGCCTTCCTTGTTGGTCGGATGAACAGTACGGATGACGTCGTCTTTGGCGTCACGTTATTTGGAAGAAACGCACCGGTTGCGGGCATTGAGATGATGACGGGTCCGACCTTTGCAACGGTCCCCGTACGCGTTAAGTGGGACAGCAGTGACAGGGTTGCGCATTATCTGAATGCAGTGCAAGAACAGGCAACAGGCATGATTGCCTATGAGCAGATAGGCCTGCACAGGCTTGCCCAAGTCAGCCCTGGCGCACGACAAGCATGCATGTTCCAGACGCTGCTCGTGGTGCAGCCGCCGGATGCCAGTGGAACCTCGGACGTGTTTGGTAGGTGGAGGAACGAGCTTGATCGAGGAAGCCGCTTTGATTCATACGGCCTGATGCTTATCGCGCAGCTCGGGGTGGACCAGGCAAGCGTCACAGCTACGTTCGACTCAAGGATGATAGATCCATGGCTGGTAGACAAGCTATTGAGGCGGTTGGGGCATGTGGTCTTCCAGCTAGTTCGGGCCAGTCCAGAGCTGTCCCTTTCAGAGGTCGAAACGACAACGCCTGAGGACCTGCAGCAGATCTGGAGATGGAACCATGCAGTTCCAGCAGCCACAGAGCAGTGTGTCCATCACATGTTTGAGCAGACGGCTCGATCCCAGCCCAGGGCTCCTGCGGTGTACGCGTGGGACGGGGAGTGGACATATGGTCAGCTTGATGAAGTGTCGACGAGGCTGGCACATCATCTAGCCGGGCTTGGTGTTGGGCCAGGAGGACTTGTGCCTCTCTGCTTTGAAAAGTCCCGCTGGACACCAGTGGTGATGCTGGCGGTGATGAAGGCTGGGGGAGCGTCAGTGGCCATGGACTCGACCCAGCCAGAAGAGCGCCTTCGTACGGTCGTGCAACAGACGGAGCCTGAACTGGTGCTCGTGCTGTCATCGTCAGCCAACCGCGAGTTGGCGAGTCGCTTGAGTAGCAAGCCGGTTGTCGTAGTCGACGAGAGCCTCCTAGACACACTGAGCCGGACGCATGCAGCTGGGGCACTTTTATCGGTGACTCCATCGGACAGGCTCTACGTCGCCTTCACGTCCGGTAGCACTGGGACGCCCAAGGGAGCTGTCATTACGCATTCCAATTTCAGCTCCGCCATCCAGCATGTGCGTGCCTCGAGTGTCAGTAGGATCGAGCACACGGCGAGGGTATACGACTTTGTCTCATACGCGTTTGACATTTCCTGGTTCAACGTCCTGCAGTCCCTGACGAACGGCGCATGCCTATGCATCCCCTCGGAGGCTGACCGAAGGGATGACCTTGCGGGATCCATCCACCGACTACGGGCCACGTTTGCCATCTTGACCCCGTCAACCGCGGGTCTCCTCCCCTCCGAGACGGTTCGGCAGCTGCAGACGCTGATGCTAGCCGGCGAGGCTCTGCCATCCCAGTCCGCAAGACGGTGGGCTGGGTGGACCCAGGTGAGAAACGGGTACGGCCCCTGCGAATGCACTCCCATCACCACCGCCGCAGCCATCGACCAGGACAGTGTCGTCGCATCCAGCATAGGCAAGGGTGTCGGTGTCAACACATGGGTAGTTCAGGTCTCCAACGACAACCACCTGGCACCCATCGGCGATATTGGCGAGTTGGTGCTCGAGGGCCCCCTTGTCGGCTCTGGCTATCTCGGCGACGCCAAGAAGACCGCGATGGCCTTCATCCGGGATCCAGCCTGGCTTCAGCGCGGCGCCCCGGGCCATTCCGGCCGTCAAGGACGCCTGTACAAGACGGGCGATCTGGTGCGGTACAGCCCCGACGGCAGCCTGGTCTTTGTCGGACGCCTGGATGCCACACAGGTCAAAATCCGCGGGCAAAGAGTCGAGCTGGGAGAGGTTGAACACTATGTGCATGCCTGCATCCCATCGGCCAGACAGGTGGTTGCCGAGGTCATTATGCCTACCGATGGCGAGGGCCAGGAAAGACCAACACTGGCGGCATTCCTTCTAGTTGACGATAAAGGGGGCTCATCCCCAGTGGCCGAAGTCATGCGCATTCCGGCGGACGTGGACCATGAGATTTCGAAGCGTCTGCCGGTGTACATGGTTCCCACCGCGTACTTCTCGCTCAATAACCTTCCCCTCAACAGCTCTGGGAAGCTAGATCGTCGTCGTCTGCGGGAGATTGGCTCCAGCTTCACCCTCCAGCAGCTTGTCGACCTGCGAAACGCGTCCTCGCTCAGCGACAACAAGCGTGCCCCGGCTACCGAGACGGAACGTGTCCTTCAGCAGATATGGGCTCGCGTGCTCAGCATCGATGCCGCTAGCATTGGCGCGGACGACAGTTTCTTGCGTCTTGGTGGCGACTCCATCACAGCTATGCAGGCATCAGCGGCTGCGCGACGGTTCAACATGGCCATCTCAACAGCAGACATCATGCGCAGCAAGACCATCTCCATGCTGGCGGCAGCTGCTTCGGCTTCACAGCACCAGTTGCTCAACGTCGGTACTGCTGGCGCCGATGAGGACGGCCAGCCCTTCGGCTTGAGCCCCATCCAGCATCTTTATGTAGCGATACAGCCCGATCCAAAGTGGTGTTTCGACCAGAGCTTTTTGCTGAAGCCGCGCGAGCGCATCTCCCTGACTAGTTTGGCAAAAGCTATTGCGACAGTTGTCGCGAGGCATCCCATGCTCCGGGCTCGCTTCGCCCAGACAAGTCCGGGTCGGTGGAAGCAGCGCGTTGTGGACGATATACATACCTCGTTCCATCTTTGCCAGGTTCTGGGCACAGCGTCCACCAATAGGTCGACGAGGGCGGGCGATATGCGTCGATGTCGCGAAAGGCTCAATATTCAGACCGGCCCTCTTCTCGCGGCCGTACTGTTCGACGACGCCAAAGGCCAAAGCCTGTTTATTGCAGCACATCACCTGGTCATCGACCTCGTCTCCTGGCGCATCCTACTCGAAGAATTTGAGGTCCTTCTGACTGGACACCAACTGCCGCCAGTTCCTACGACCAGCTTCCGGACGTGGTGCTCCCTCCAAGCACAATATGTAGCCGAATACCTCGATGCTAAGGAAGCGGCATCAAGTCCAGTCCGGCCGCCATCCTCCTCCTCCTCCTCCTCCTCCTCCTCCTCGTACTGGGGCTTGGATATGCGAGAAAACATCCACGGAGCAACTGCATCAAGACAGTTTGTGCTCGATGAGGCGTCCAGCGCCGCGATTATGGGCGCCTGCAACGAGGCATTCGGCACACGACCGGTCGAGCTCATGATCGCAGCTCTCGTACATTCTTTCTCCGTCGTCTTCGTGGACCGGCCTCCGCCCACAGTATTCAATGAGGGCCATGGCCGCGAGCCATGGGATGACCGCATTGACCTCTCTCGCACGGTGGGCTGGTTCACCACCATCTTCCCTGCGTGCACCTCAAGTAGAACAACAGCTGTGGAATTGCTGGACGCCGTACGTCATGCTAAGGACTCTGTCAGGAGCCTGCCGAAGAACGGGTGGTCATACTTCACGTCCAAGTTCGCAGATGAGACCAAGGCTGCGACTAGTGCTGCCGGCTTTCCCGTCGAGGTCTTGCTCAACTTCGCTGGCTCTTACCAGCAGCTCGAACGAGATGGCTCATTCTTCGAGAATCTTTCGACAGCAGAGTGCCCCTCTCCTGAGTCCTGGTCGAAGCTGCGCCGTCTCGCACTATTTGAATTCAACGGCCACATGGATAAAGGTCGACTGGCCATGTCTCTCGATTATCCCAGTGGCGTGCACCACAGCGATCTGATCGAGGCTTGGATGGACACGTATGAAGCTACGTTGACGCATTTGAGTACGCTCCTGAAGGACAGGCCGTCTGAATGGATCCTATCTGACTTTCCCATGGCTTTCACGTCCTATGCGGACATCCACGAGTTCCAGTCTGTCGTGATGCCCCAATTAGGCATCACGAGTTTGCAAGAAATCGAGGACATCTACCCCTGCAGCGGCTTGCAAGAGGGTCTGCTCGTCGCCCAAGGCAAGTCCCCTAGCGATTATCGGATTATGCTCAGATTTGAAATCGCAGCCACTGAGGCTCGTGGCGACTGTGTTGACCTAGCGAGGATCGAGCGGGCGTGGGGGGCCGTCGTGCGGCGACACGCGCTCCTGCGTGCTGTGCTGGTGGACATCATGCCTGGAACCAGCAGGACAATGCACGTTATCCTGAAAGATTCTACACCCAGTATTTCCTATGACAGTGGGCTCAACGGTGACCACGAGGTGGGCTTAAAGTATGGAAAATATGACCCCCAGCACCACTTATCGCTCTCGAGGATCGACGAGAAGCATGTGCATCTTTGCTTCGAGCTGAGCCATGCCATTCTGGATGGGCACTCCACGGGCGTGTTGCTTCACGATTTCTGGCAAGCATATGATAGGCCAATTACCTCGGACGGTCCGTTGTACAGCGAGTTTATCAGATACGTCGAGACACGGCCACGAGATGCTGATCGGGAATTCTGGATCAACTACCTGGACGGCGTGCAACCATGCCTCTTTCCGGGACCAGAAGCAGAAGCAAGAGAGCAGACGCGGGACTTCATAGTCGCGGTGCCCGGGCTTGACGCATCTGGGATCCACGACTTCTGTTCCAAGTGGGAAGTCACAACAGCTTCGGTCATCCAGACCGCATGGGCCCTGGTGCTGCATCACTACACGGGCAGCGCATCCCCCTGCTTTGGAAACCTGGCATCTGGTCGCCACGTGCCTGTTGACGGGGTTGGGGATATGTTCGGGCCTGTTATTGGCATGATACCCTATCGTGTGCACATTCGTGGAGATCAGTCGGTCATTGCGACGCTGCGGGAAGTGCAAACAGATTTTGTCAACAGCCTGTTACATCAGACTCCGCTAATGGAAATTCACGAAGCCCTTCAAGTGGGCTCATCGGGGCTGTTTAACAGCATCCTGAGCTTCCAACGAGATATCAAGCAGCCCAGTCAATCCGCGGATGGACATACCATACAGGAGCGTGGCGGATACGATCCAGTAGAGGTAGATATATCCAGTACCATTAACTACGCTAAAAGGGTGAAAATACGATCAATGCTAACAGTCATCACTTCTAGTACCCCATTTCCCTGAGTGTCCGTGATAACGGTAGGGACGTGTCCATTGAGATGAGTTTCAAACGTGGTTTTATGGCAAGCGACGAGGCTGAGCGAGTGGCGAGAGCCCTGGGAGCCACTGTGCTCTCTCTCGTCAGCAATCCTGACCAGAAAGTCAGCAGTGTGAACCTTTTAGCGCGGGTCGACTTGGAGCAGCTGTGGGCTTGGAATTCAGAGGTGCCCGGGGCAGAGGAGACGCTTGTCCACACTCTCGTCGAAGAGCAAGCCAGACGACGACCCGATGCAGCAGCGGTCTCTGCATGGGACGGCGAGCTGACGTACAAGGAGCTCGACAGGCTTGCGGATCGTCTTGCGCAACACCTTGCGTCCATGAGGGTTGGACCTGGCGCTCTGGTTCCCTTATGCTTTGAAAAGTCCGTATGGACGCCTGTTGCTGCACTCGGCGTGCTCAAGGCTGGCGCCGGGTTTGCACTGCTCAGTCCCTCACTTCCTGAGCAGCGTCTCCAGTCGATTGTCCAGCAGCTAGAAGCAGGGGTCATCTTGTCTTCATCCTCGAATTTGGATCTCAGTTCTCGGTTGTTGCAGACGGTTGTCCAGGTTGGACCGGAGTCGCCTGGTGTCCCCGAGCACACCACCACGGAGGAGCAGACTCCGCGCACTGAGACCTCGTCCGCGCCAATGTATGCTGTCTTCACATCAGGAAGCACGGGCACCCCAAAGGGCGTGGTACTATCACATCGCAATTTCTGCTCGGCCTTGAGGCACCAGTCGCACCTCCTTGGCTTCAACGAACGTTCCCGAGTATTCGACTTTGCATCGTACGCCTTTGACATCTCAGTTCATAACATCTTCGCCACACTCGCTATAGGAGGATGCTTGTGTATCCCAGCAGAGAAGGATCTGCGGGATAACGTCAGCGGGTCCATGGCGGATTTCAAAGCCACTCTTGTCGACCTGACACCGTCAGTGGCGCGTCTCATAGATCCAGCTACAGTGCCTGAAATCGAGACCATAATTCTGGCTGGAGAGGCAGTCTCTATTGATGATGCGAAGCGATGGTGGGGCAAGGCACGTCTTGTGAATGCCTACGGACCTGCTGAATGCAACTTCAGCACCATTAATTGGCAGCAATCTTGCGCCCAGGAGGCCACACTTATAGGCAAAGGAGCTGGGATAGTTACTTGGGTTGTTGACCCCGAAAATCATGACCTGCTACTCCCGCCCGGATGCATTGGCGAGCTCCTCGTTGAGGGGCCCGTGGTTGGTCTCGGCTACCTAGGTGACAAGGGCAAGACTGATGCCGCGTTCATCGAGGACCCTGCATGGCTGCTCGCGGGTTCTCCAGGCAAGCACTCAGGCCGGCACGGCAGACTCTACAAGACAGGCGACTTGGTACGGTATAATCCAGATGGCAACATGGTGTTTAGCGGCCGCAAGCAGGATACTCAAGTTAAGATCCGCGGGCAGAGGGTTGAACTAGCGGAGGTCCAGCACTGGGTCCAGAAGTACATGCCAGAGGCAACCCACGTCGTGGCCGATGTCATTCAGCTGCAAGGGGATACCTCGCTGCTTGTTATATTCCTCCAACTCAATGACAGGCCAACAGAGCGGGACGAGCTTGGTGCTACCGTAAAGGTCCTGCCTGTTCCACCGGAGGTGGAGGGCAAGCTGGCCGAACATCTGCCAGCCTACATGATACCATCGGTTCTCTTCTCCCTATCCAGACTCCCGATGACGGCGACAGGCAAAACTGACCGGCGACGACTGCGGCACATAGGAGCCCAGTTTACCATCGAGCAGCTCGCAGAAGTGCGGACAGCTGGACGCGGGCCCAAGCGGCAGCCTACCTGCGAAGCTGAGCGGATGATGCAGAATATCTGGGCCAAGGTTCTGGATATCGGTGCAGACACGATTGGCTTGGACGATAGCTTCTTCCGCCTGGGTGGCGACTCTATTTCGTGCATGCGGCTCGTAAGCGAGGCTCGCAAGCTTCGCATGAATGTGACGGTCGCAGACGTTTTCCGCCACGAAACCCTGGCAGCGTTGGTGCGTGGGCAGGATCTGGATCAGACAGAGACCGTTGGAGAACCTGACGAGGCAATGCTCGTTGATTCCTGTACAAGGAGAGCTCTCCTGGAGGAGGTCGACTGCATGGACCTAGGTCTCCGCTCTGAAGACGTTGCAGACATTTGGCCTGTAACCAGCGTCCAGGAAAGGTGCTTCTTAGAGGGAATCTATCCCGTAGCCTGCGTCAAAGAACACAGCGCCGTTGATGCGACAACATGCGGACGCTTTGCGAACTACATGTACCTGGATTTGGACGCCGATGCCGACGCCTCTCTTTTGGAGGAGGCCTGCAGTCAGACGCTGGACAAATTTCCCATCCTTCGTGCCTGTTTTCTGTGGCTTCAAGGGAAGCTCTGGCAGGTCGTGCTCAATCAAATCACGCAGCCTTTCCGCGTGCAGGATACCAGTGAGGATCTTGACGTAGCCCTCCGCGACTTCTGCCTTGGTGATGCTCACACGGTCTCCCCGACCCAACCTCCTCTCGCTGTAGTGCTCCTTCGACGCAAGGGGCACGGCATGCGCCTAGTGATTCGCATCTCCCATGCCCAGTATGACGGCATTTGCCTCCCTACCATTGTTCAGTCATTCATGGGCGGCAATAATGTGGCAAACCCTGCGCCCCCGACGTTCTCCACGTTCCTGTCGTATGCCTCCCGTCGACGCTCCCAGTCTCTGTCTTACTGGACAGAGCTGCTACGAGGGTCCCAGCCGAATGGTCTACGCAAACAGCTTCTTGCGCAGAGAGCTCTTGAGAAGCCGCAGCTAAAGGCAATTCATCTTCGCGCAGAGACAAAGCTCCCCCGCCTTCCCAACAAGATCACCCCAGCAACTCTAGCGAGCGCTGCATGGGCGCTTCTCCTATCCCGCTTGACAGGCCAAGACGACGTCGTCTACGGACACCTGGTGGCAGGCCGCAACTCGGCAATTCCAGGCGTCGAGGAGATTGTCGGGTGCTGCCTTGACTATATCCCCGTACGAGTGAAGCAGCTCACATCGTCGTCTCAGACGCCAGCTGGCCTGCTGCGATCCGTTCAGGAGCAGTTCCTCGCCGTCGGGGAAGCAGACTCCCTTGGCTACAAGGAGATCATACAGAACTGCACCGCCTGGCCCGCCTCCACAGGGTCAGCCTTTTTTGAGTCGACGATCCAACACCAAAACATTGACGAGCACCCAGATATTCGAGTTCCTGGTGGTGGCACATCGCGCGTGCAGTTTTTCCAAAACCCACATCTCGTGCCCATGTCCATACACATGGTCTCGTACACCCAAGGCGAAAGGTTCTTCCTCGAGCTCGCGAGCAATACTCACATCATGGCCGTGGAGACGGCTCGTGCGATGGTCGACGGAATGGTTCGAATTGTTCGGAAACTGGATACTGACATGAGCACACCACTGTCCTCGTGGACTAAGGACATTTGTTTAGTTGACTGAGCAGGTCACTTTATGATGGCGGTGGCTTAATGATGGGGTAGAATCAAAGCAAATTATCATGAGTTACAATCCAAACGTTGCAAAGCGCTGAATTGCTATATCCTTTCTTACTTAGAACGTAGTTGATAAGCTTTCCAAAACAATATGCCTGCTAAAGAACCCTATGCCAGGATTCTTAGAAAGTTCAGGCATGGTTCACCCCTGTACGGAGTACGATTGGCATAAAATGGATTCGACACTTAGTTTGTACACAGCTTCCTGCGTAAAGGGTGCCTCAGCTTGCCTACTTTATGAAAATAGCCCAAAGCATTTTATTTTCTATCTAATACTTTTAACACGGCTTCCTCATACTCTCCTTTCGTCCTTATTCCGCACGGAATGCATATCGTGGAGAAAGTTCTAATATATTTTTAAAAGCATGCTGATCCTGCGGGTGGAAGGAAACAAAGTGCAGGGTATCCTCAGAATTCAGGCTATTAAGTAGCCCAAAAAAGGAAAAATAAAGTAAGTCTGCACGCAGATAGTAATATTATTTATTTACCTGCAACATTAGGCAAATTCGGCCGAATAGTAGCTCTCATAGCCATCAATAAATCACATCCCATAGGCTCCCAAGAGGATGTAGTCTGTTTATTTCAAGTACTTACAGACAGCTTTGAAATCTAGCATTCACCAGACAGGTCGCTATATTGGCCAGAGTAACAAAGCTTCTCGGAGAATTCGGTAGGATTGAAAGGGGCATGGGAGCTCCTACGTGTTTTATAGCAAAGATGCTATGGCAATAGCATTTTGTCAGAGCTGATGGCGAGCTGTGCATGCTATCACCACTGAAGCTTCGGCGGGTAGTAGCCATAGTAAACCCGTCACTGGGAAGGGATTCAGAGCTTAAGTAATCAGGCTGGAAAATTAGTGGGCGGCTGGTTATCATATCTATGTGGCCGTCCATATCATCCTGTTCAGAAGCATATGATACCAATTTCTTTGTGCTATGGATGATTAACCTGGTAGTTGGGATGATCCACATTAAGTGTTGACTGTTACCTATTTGGCCCATAGGCTTTATCAAAGCTATCTTACTAGTACTACTCTGGAACTGCATAGATAACCTAAGTAGGTTTAATATAGCAGGTGGAAGAGAATTAATTCACAGGAGCTGGGTGCTTCTATTACTTATGCGAATCTTTAATAAGTTAATTAATCTATTCATGATGGTAGTTAGTGCTTGTGCCTCTAGCGATATAGTATCACTAAATAGGAGGAAGCATGTACTTAGGAATACATGCATAAGCTGTTAAGAAAGCTGTCATCTTACAATCCAACAAGTAGAGGATAGTATATATAGCGGACTTAAAGCACCTAGCTAACCCTTCAGACTGCTCAATGCATTGTCAAAATAGAGTAGAGCTGGACGGCAACTGAAAACGTATAAAATAGCAACATTGCTAAATATTCTAAACACCCACAGAACACACGATTCGCTATATACAACTCCAGCAGAATCCCAAACCCAAGGGAAATACTATACTACTCAGTCAACCGCACCCTAGTCGGCAACCCCAGCGACGGCTTAGCCGTGACGTCCAAAACCTGATACATGAACGTTCCGTCCTTATAAACAATCTCAAAATCAAACGTTCGCACCGTCATCACCAAGGCAATCTTCAACTGCATCAACGCCAACGTCTGGCCCAGACACATCCGCGGTCCCTTCTCGAATGGTCTCCATGCTTTGGCCGGGACAAAGTATGGATCCGAGGGGTCAGTAACGAGGTGCCGCTCGGGGTAGAACCTCTCTGCGTCCTTGAAGAGATCTTCGCGGCGCATGGTCGCGCAGTTGTTGACGAGGACGGCGAAGGGATATGTGGGCCATTCTTTGCCGTCTGCGAGGAGGGTTTGATCTGGTTGGCCGCGGCGGAGGCTGACGCCTGTTGGAGGCCAGAGGCGGAGGGCTTCCTTGATGACGGCGAGAGTGTATGGGAGATTGTTGACGAGGCTGGGGTCATTGCGGAGGAGGTTTGCCGCGGCCGAGGGATCAGTGCCGAAGAGGGTGGTGTGTTCTTCTCGGAGGGTGTGGAGGACTTGGGGGTGTTTGCTTAGGGCGGCGTATGTATACTGACTCTGTTAGTTGTGCTGAATAGAGGCTGCGAAGGACTTACGCAGAGGGTGCTAGCTGAGGTGTCGTGACCAGCGAAGATGAGCGTCTTGACGGACGCGATGAGCATGTCTCGCGTATATTTATCCAAGGCGGTGGTAGGGGGGATAGACTTGTTGAGTGTGCGGCTGGTAGCAATGGCGTCGTCGATGGCGTAGTATCTGGCCTTTTCGCTTGGAACAGCAGTTGGGCCACTGACGACTCGTTTGTCTACTAGACGACCGACGTACCGGTCTAGAGCACGTCCGTTGCTCCACTTTTGATAGTGTCGACGGGGGCTGACGTCGTAGAGATACCGAGACCAGAAGTCCTGAGGGGCCAGGGCTGCCTGTTTTCGGAACAGTTCGAGGAATTCATCGTCACCTCGCTGCGCGTTGCACTTGATTCCCCTATTCTCTGTCAGTTGATGCTTTATCCGGGACAAGGACGTGTAGCTTACAAGATCACCCAGGCCGAGATATTGAATATCATCCTCGCACCAAGGTCTTCCATTTTGAAGATGTCATCCTTCAGCGCATGTTCTCTTAGAACATCAGCAAAAGCCAGCGCCTCATCCACAATATTCGGAACATGCTGCAGCAACTTCCGCGGCTGGAAGCCCGGTGTGAAAGACTTGCGCGCAATGAACCAGTCATGTCCATTCGCAGAGACCATAGATTTCTCGCCAAGGATAGGGCCGGTCCACTTCTGCATGACGGCCGACTCCTTGGGGAGATTCATCTTGTGGACGATCTGCGTCGCCAGTTCCGGATGGGCGATGACGAGCTGCGGCGGCGCCAGCGGCCACAGATCAAGGTAGAAGAAATCACCGAGACCGTACCGCTGGCGCATCAAGTGCGCGAACAGCTGCGGGGTTGCATCGGGGGGTAGAGTGCTTGCGATCTCTCGCATGACTAAAAAGTGACCCCAGATAGCGTGATGCGGCGGCCCAGGGAGATTTTTGAACATGCTGCGTTGCTGGCGCAGCCTGACGAGGAAGTAGCTCGCGAGAGCGACTAGGACGAGAAGTAGAGCGAGCATGGTTGTATTCGGATGTGGAGGACGAGGAGGCGTCGCTGGTGGAGTAGATGCAGAGTTGGAGTGGTGAAGAGACGACGAGGTAGGCCAGGTATTCAGCTTCAAGCATACTGGTGAGTACGATTCTGTTTGGTTTGTTGTGCTAAGATGAGTCTGTTGAGCTCTTATATATTTGTTCTCATGTGGTCAAGGCGGATTCTGTGATGGTTGTGTTGTGAGGTTGAATCTATTTCTGGCTTCTTGGGACCAAGTTCCCGTATACTTACGGAGGCTGGCAGGATGCAGATCCTCTGAACATAACCCTGCAAGGCTGAAACACCAGGCTTGGCAGACTATTGCTTGGTATTCCTGGCAGTGCTTCTTTTGAGTGGGGATTCTTCATTAAATCTTAACTACGAGATTAGGGCTGTGCAGGATCGCCCCCACTCCTTATCACACTGCATGTGTCTTAGTATACGGTACAATCCACGTGTCTTTGTAGATGGTATGGATCAGCACACTGCATCTTTGCCAGATCATTGCTCAGAATCCTTCAGGATGTCTGATATGTGATCAATCTTGCCTTGCATCTGCGAGATGTGTTACATGGGGGCCATGGGGCCGCAGGGTCGATCTCATGCTTCTAAAAGAACCAATAATAGTCGTGGCATCTCAATGGCAATGATTAAAGCTTTCTGTAGTTATAGTTCTTTACCGTCCTTTCAATAACACTAGACTAGAAATTCATCCAGAACCCCATCAACTTCTATCGTCACCCATCTGCTTGACCATTCCAAGCTCACCATGTTCGCCCTACGAGACGCAATCTACCTGATCGAACTGGCATTCTATGCCCCTATTGTTCCTGCTATTATTTTCGTTATCCTTCTGCACGGCAACAAGCACCCCTATACATGGCGTCCGATCGTGATTCCCCTCATCATTCTCTCCGGCTTGCGAATCGTCGCCGCCGGACTCGGCCTAGCAGCCATGGACCCGGCAAAATCCGATCTCCTAACAACAGCCACCCTCCTAGACACGATAGGCCTCGCACCAGTCCTATGTCTCTTGATAGGCCTTCTAATCCGAGCGTAAGTGGCCTCCTCGGCTCGACACATCTTCTAACGCCAATTGCAGCAACGCCCCCGTATACAAAGGCCTGCCTCTCTGGGTCTTCATCCCGTTGCAGCTGATTACCATAGCGGCCACGGTGATGACTGCATACGGCGGCCGAGACCTCTACACAAGCCGTGAGAGTCAAGCGCAAGACCTCCGCTTGATGCGCGCCGGCATCATTCTCTTCATCGCCCTCTTCGCGGGCATCATTGTGCTGTCGGTCATCACTATGCTGAAGGTCCGGGTAAAGTTCTACCGCACCGAACGCGCGGCTGTCGTTTGTGCTTTACTCTGTGTGCCCTTTATGAGTGTCCGGTTGGCTTTCTCGGCTGGATCGTTGTTCTCGGGGGAGGGATCCGTGTTGAATCCAATGTCCGGGGATGAGACGGGGACTTGGCTGCATTTCCTCATGGTAATTGTTATGGAGTATATTGTTACGCTTTCTGCCACGGCTGTTGCTCTGACTGCGAGAAAGGTGATGGTTCTGACTGCGGGAAGGGCTGATTCTCTTAAAGATGAGGAGATCTGAGATATATTGTTGATGTTGGTTCATAGGCGGATGGGTGTCTGGTGATAAGTTTATCATTCTATTGCGGATTGTTTGTCTGTTTACTTTGCTTAGAATCACTTATTCGATCTCATCTTTTTGAATTTACTTTATGTTCCGCTATATGATGTTTTTCTGTATGTGTAATCTTGTTCCTACTTAGAGTAAAGTAAATGTCTTTGGTAACTCCTCTTGCCCTATGTCTCATAGTGTCATAACATATATTTACATGATGCGCCGATGAACAATCTCAATGCAATGATATAATTCATCCAATCTAACTACATGTGATGTATCTGGGAGGTCTCCGAGTGCAGAGAGTGATAAGTTGACATACGCTTCTTTCCTTGTGTACGAGCATACATGGTCGATGGCGACAAAAAGTTCTCTGCGCCTGTAGGGTGAATATGGGGGTAGCCAAAATGGCTACTGCTAGAAGGCCTACCCAAGGCATACCTACATGAGACAAACATTCGAATGTATAAAGCTTCTAATTCCGCCTCACACCTCGCAGAACCTCAATACGACGAAAATGTAACATTAATTTTGTCTAATATTAGACACGACACTTATTCGTCACTAGATACGAAGCAAGTTGCCCCTGATACCATCTTTCGATGGCGACTAAAGTTTAGCGGCAGAGGAGAGGGGCAGAGGGTGATGCAGCCTCGTTCACAGTGTCTCTGGGCTTTTGGCCCCATGGGGGTTGACTGCAACTCCAGCCTGCAATATTCTAGCCTTGATTATCTGCACGACGAGGCACTTTCATATCAGAAGTAGACCCTGATGTTGCATGGTTTTACTGTGAACTGCCCCAAGCTGAAAACCCACGTGGGGATGTTTCACCACTGGGTCCAAATCCTTCATGCAGAGCCTCGTGTGGATTCCAAGGAGGGATGTGCTGGGAGGCGCAAGGTGCACCAGGGGCTAAAATCATCTGGATTAAGGTTATTAATTCAGGACGCCTCGTGTTGGGGCTGTTCTTGGCTGGAAAGAGTCAAGATCGTCAAGATCACTTGGCGATGCTTATTGGTTTGGCAACGGCCCCAACTACCTCATGTCAGATTGGATTTTATTCAGGGCGATCCAAGTAGCATGTAGGCTAGTTTTGTTGGATTGTTGGACTGTTAGTCTATTGGTGGCTGTGTTCGTTTTGTGGGTTCTCTGATGGGGGCCATATCACATTGCTATACTCAACTTCCTATGGTCGAAAGTCTACTAATACGCACTCAATGCGCGTCAAGCCGATCACTTCTTCATCAGCCCTCGTCTAAACTACTCTACAACACATCTCACAATGGAAACCACAAAACTGCAAATGGACATGCACAAGTCCAACTCCTGGCTCTACTACAAGCTCAGCATCCATACCCTCGGGCTAGTCCTTCGGTCCGGCATCTCAATCACCAGCCCCGACCCCAAAGCAGACGCAAAACTCCAAGTCACCTCAGGCGTACACCATGGAGGAACCATCAAAGTCATCGTGGTACGTCAACCCAGCAACACGATTGGAAAGTAACTAACAATCCAGGCCGGCCTCCCCCGCACGGGCACAATCAGCATGAAGCGCGCCCTCGAAGAACTAGGCTACGGCCCGTGCTTCCACCTCGCCGAACCCCTCTGCCAATTTGACAACCTCCGCCAAAGCGCCGCCATCGTGCACACAAAAGACACGGCCCTCCGGCGGCGCAAGCTCGCCAAACTCCTCCAAGGCAGCGAGGTCACCCTCGAGGTCCCCGGCAGCGCATGTCTACCCGACCTACTAGAAATGTACCCCGACGCCAAAGTGATCCTAACAGAACGCACCTCCGCAGCCGTCTGGCTGAGCTCCTGGCGCGGGTTCGGGATCGATCTGCGCTCCGACTGCTTCCGCTGGATCGGATACTGGGTTCCTGGCGTTGTGGCAGCGAACGATCTCTACCGCGGGTGGATGCAGCTTGCGTCTGAGCGGTTCGGGGTAGAGGCCGAGCCGTCGGAGGAGCTGTACCATGCGCACAGTGCGTGGGTGAAGAGTATCGTGCCAAGGGAGAGGTTGCTGGTCTTCAAGTGTCAGGATGGGTGGGGTCCTCTGTGTGAGTTTCTGGGGAGGCAGAGGCCGAATCCCTTCCCGCATGGCAATGAGGCGGGTTATTTGAGGTATTACAAGCGGGTGGCGATGGTGTTGGGAATTTTCCTGTGGCTGGTCGTTCTTGCGATGGCTGTTTTGTCGTTGTTTGTAATGTCTTTGGTGGAGTAGATTTGCTGGTGCTCTGCTTTTGTTTTTAAGCCTTTATACCTTGGTGTTTTGTGGAGCATGTATGTTGGATTTATTTATACTCGCCTTGCCAATTCTTTAGACCAACAACGTCCAATGTTTATATGTTGTTACCATGGAACAAATGGCCGACTGGCAAGACGTGGTAGACTACAGCGTAGCCTGTACTTTTCTGGAGATTATATAGAAACACTACCGTAAGGATATACCAGACGACGGTCCATCATTGAAGCGAGATGTCATAAACTGCGAAGGAATATTTACAACCAGATCAAAGAAGTGCAGCAACCGCGGCCGCAACAACAGGAGCAGCCGTGATCAACGCCCCCGCAGGCCCAGCAGCAGCAACACCAGGCGTCTTCGTCGCCTCGGGGGCAGTAAACTTGTCCACTCCCGCCGTGACAACCAACTCATAGTACGAGCTCGTCGCTGGCGAATACGTCGCGCTACTCGACGTCGACGACGCAATCGTAGCACCACCCACCGACCCCGTCATGCCAACACTCATCGTGCAACTGGCGGACTCAGTGCGGGACCGAATCTTGCACTCGTACGACTGCGTGACGGTGACATCGTAGCTGGTTTCCTTGCCTGACGTCGAGGCGGTGTACACGCCTGTCACGCTGACTGTCTCTGGGCCTTGGATGATCGTCCAGGAGTTCTTGATGTTGCAGTCGGTCTTCGGGGCGTCTTTCAGACAGCCCAGGTTGTAGGTTGTTGCGGCGGCGTTGATTCCTGCGACGCTGGCGCCAGTGCTAGTCCAGGCGCCGTAGCTTAACAGGGTGGCGGACCAGGAGGGGATGAAGTAGCCGATTGTAGTGGTCTTGTCGTCGGCATGGGCTGCCAGAGCGTAGATGGCTGCAGGGAGGAGGAACGAGGCACGCATTGTGATGGTTTCTTTTTGTTGTGGAGACGTCAGAAGGAATAGAACAGGGAAGAAGATCGACAGAAAGACAAGATTGCGGAAAGAGAGGATCATGGCCCCTTTTAAAGGGAGGGAAGAAAGGATAATAATTATCGCGTCTAGTACCAGACTACTAATGTCAATAGTCTACAAAAAAGAGACCCAAGCGCCACGCTAGGATAACAGGAGATGAGTTTTCGGCTATATCCTATCATGTCCACCAACCAGTGTTTCTGAGATTGGTGCTGTTGGCGCTAGACTGCATCTCTCCGTGCTGATTAGCATGTGATTTGCAGGATAGTATTCGGTGATATTTTAGTGCATTGAACTAGTCTCTCCAGCGCTCAGCTAAGACTCCTAGTAGCAGGCCACCGAGAGTGGAGGGCAGCTAGTCCATTTAAGTACCTCGGTTCTAAGCAATAATCAGACCAAAGACCAAAATCGCCGGATCGGCCAATATATGACATAAACTCATGCAAGGCTACCAGGCCAATACACTGCGTCTATATCGCCAGTGGAGGTATACCTTAGAATTTGCCTTTTCGCATCATCTCAACCACTCCCCGAAAGCCTGTTGACGCTACTGTTCCCAGCTGTTAAAGGCAATATTTGACAGAGCGACTGGAATCTGGTCATCTCCAGCTAGAAACTTCTCCATCTTCTGCACAAGGGTGATCAGATGAGCTCGCGAAGTGACATGTGTAAGTAGACACAAACCTCTTTAGTAAACTCCTCTACTGGGATACCAAACGGCTTGCCACGGACCATTTCCGCCATGTCAGGTTGGTGCTTTGGGTCTTGAAGTTCAGCTGTAGTGCAGGAAATCAGTATCTTTATGACGTCTTTTTCGTTCTCTTTCCCAACCCCTGAATGAACGAATCCTCAGGTGTACGTAGTTTGCACAATAGGTGGGAAGATCTCAATTACGTTGACGTTCGTGGCCTTTAGCTGCTCCCGTAGGCAGAGAGGATCCTATGATGCAGAGCGGACTTGGAAGCGCAGTAGTTGGAGCAGCGAAGAATGGGAACCAGCGCGAGATTGGATGAAGTCTAATGCATTACCAGTCAGGCGCGAATATCCCAGAGATGGGACGCGAGCATTGTCCACAACTTACAATATGAGGGATGTTGGAGTGTCCCCTTTAGCCATGAGAAAGGGTAGGAACTCCTTTGCCAATGCAACGTAGGAGACGTAGTTGATCTAGAAACATTGTCAGTCGATGTAAGGACGGGAAGAATGTACCAGTCAATGTTTAATGGGTCCTTTACTGTCATGTCATCCTGAATCTGATTCATATCAATGCTCTCCCTCACTAAAAACTGACCGCCGTTGAATGCCCGAGTTGACGAAGACGCAGTCTAAATCTGGATGGGCCGAGGTAAGCATGTCAACATAATAGGCAAATACCTGAAAGGCTGAGCTGACGACTACCCCTTCACAAAGCCTGGAATTGCATCTAGCTTGCTGATATCGAGGTTGAAAGATGCAGCCTTGTCCGCACCGTGTTCCTGGACGAACGAATCAGGGAGGTCCTGTCGTCCACCGACGGCAATCACGGAGCAGCCATGTTCGATAAGGCTTGCGGCTAAAGCACGACCGATACCTGAGGATCAGAGTCAACGACTGGAACGCTGATTCTACATTGCACTGTACAAAGCTAGAGTGACAGGTAAGTGTAGCGCTGTGTTTGAACACTCACCAGATGTAGCTCCAACCAGGACTACCTTCATGTAAGAAAAAGCCATGATTGTTGGGAGGAATGTAAAGGGATAATGCAATATCACAGACCAACTCTTGTTCAACAGTGGCTGTAGCGCCTGTTATAATCATCTCTCTAAACTTCTATGTCTCAGGAGCAGCCAAGTTCCGTTTCCGGCCATACCGTGCGATTGGGCCCTCCAGGACGGGCTCCGCAACATTTGCGTGCCATTGATGAGGTTGGACAGGTTCTTCAACCTCTTTCCATAGAGCTTTTTGGGACTCGGTTCGCAAACACGGCCACCACTGATATCAAGACCAGCATGCTGCTGTAAGTTGCGGTTAGACTTGAACTAGATGCCCTCCTATTAACTTGGAGTAGTACGGCGTTTTTTTATCAGCTCCCCCTTTGTGGCTATTGTCGTCAACGTGCTGCAGAGAGCGCAAGCCATGAGCGGTCTGTCTCCTCTCAAGGCTGGTCTTGCCTTGCTACCATTCCTACCCGCATCCCCATTTGCAACAGCCTTGTCTGGGTTCTTGACCAGCAATTTGAAAATCCCACCCTTTTACCTCATCCTCACGGCGTCAAGCTTACAATTGGTTGGAGTCAGTATGTCTTGCTCATACCCTACTAGTCAGAGCGAGGTTCCTCCATCACAATACGGCTTCGAAGTGATTATGGGGATGGGGTTTGGACTGGGACTGATCACGATCCTCACCTTCGCCCTTCGCTCGTGCAGTGGTGGAAGAGAAGCACATAGATAAGTTTCCACTGAATAGACAATTAGCCGCAGCCACTGCTTTACTAACTCCATTAAGCGGTCATGATGGGTGCCATAGCGCAGATCCACGTACTAGGAGGGACAATATCGCTTGCAATTTGGTACTTCTTCCCCAGTATCGTTCGATATGCATATTAATTCGTGATAGTTCTACTATCTTGAACAATCACGTAAAGCCTCGCATACTGTCTATCATCTCCCAATGGAAGCACAGGTAATCTATGACTCACTGTCTGCCACCCAGGACTCGACTCCGTCCCAGCAGTCGGCAGTCAAAGGGTGTTTGCTGAGGGTTATAACTTACAGAATATTTTCATGACTGCACTCACGGCTCTCGGCCTTATAACAGCATGTTTCCTGTCGGAGAGGCCTCCGAGAAAAGCAGTGTAGGCCACGGACCTAGCTTAGTGTATCACTATCGTTGACTTGTATCTATCTGCATCTAAATTAGGCGAGCCATATCCCAATCGAACAGTTTCAAGAAGAGCGCTCCTGCATCCTTCATCGGGGTGCTGATGACGCTCTGCGTAAGACTCTTCCCCAATCTGGCCTTACATGTCGCCAACACGAGTCGATGCTCACTGAGGTTGATGTTTGTTCGAGTCTGGTGATGTATTTTCCGGATGGAACACTACAAACACAGATAGTGAAGCGTAATGAATATAAATAGAGCAGATATACGAGAATTCGGAGCAGTAAAGAACATAGAAGGCTTATTGTAATAGTAGAAGATCATAATTTTACCGTCCCTTCTAGGTTACCAGCATGACCAAGATCGGAATTTGGCATATCTTGTTATATTCAAACATCGTCCTTCTCGGCCAGTTGCTCTTCGTGTTTGTCTGGAGTTGTTTGCATACGGGACGGTGCTAACGTATCCCTCTAATAATGAAGATCGGCATGGGGGTGAAAGCGATACGAAGAGGCGGAAATTGATGCCTATAAAGGTAACTATGTGATGACTTTTGAGTTCCAAGTATCTGAATCGGCACGAGAATGTATTATCTCTTAAAAATCTATTGGACTCCGTTATAGTTCGGCAACTTCTCGGTGCCGAGTTTTCTCCCTATGACATAATTCATCCTATGTCCTCTGCAATAGACTTCAGTCAAGCTATGTCTATACCATAGATAGAAACCTAAAAGTACAAACAGGGAAACATATAACTTTGATGACGAACTCGTAAACAGGGTAAGAGTAAGTTTCCTAGACGCGCACTTAGTCCTAAGCGAAGCGGCAAGTGACTGACCTTACGATTATCTCTGGACTACTTCACCATTACGTCTGCAATATTAAACTCAAATACAGATCCCGAGGAACCCGTGTAGAAACTCTAATTTACACAGAAAGATACTTGTATACGATGGCTTAAACTCGGCTTTCGGGATTTGTGCCAGCCACGTAACGGTACGATGATACAGCGGCAATAGCTTGATGCTTGTGAGTATATATATCCCGGAGGTCCTTATTAGCTATGAGTTAAAATACTTTATATTGCTACCACATAATAATTGTAAATATTTCAAAACCTCTTTCAGGCTAACTCCCACCATGTCGGCCCTACCTCCAGAAAGGTCTCAAGCACGACGCAACACCAACAACCTTGAATTGGTACCAACAGAAACCAGAGAGACGCTCCATGAAGCTGGACTCAGCCCAAGTCCCCCTGAGATAGGGATCAATTACCCCGAAGTCGGACGTCCTACCGACCCCCTTTTTCCCGAGGAATACAGCCTCGAGACTCAAACTGGGCTGGTCCCAGCACAGACTCTCGAATCAGTCCGTACGACAACCCGGGGCCGGCAGATCTCGACGGCGGATGTGGAAAAGGGAGGCGAATCCGTGGATTTTGTCACGTTTACGATTAATGACCCCGATAATCCGCACAACTGGAACCGCTTATACCGCTGGTACGTCACCATCGTCGTCTCGATACTCGTCGTGTGCATCGCGTACGGGTCGGCATTCGTCACCGGTGGGTTAGGCCTGATTGAGAGAGAGTATCATGTTTCGCTCGAAGTGGCTACGCTGACCGTTTCAATCATGGTCTGTGGGTTTGCGGTTGGGCCGTTACTCTGGAGTCCTCTGTCGGAGATCATCGGCCGTCGTCCCGTGTATGTCATCTCGCTCGGACTGTACACCATATTCCAAATACCCTGCGCACTTTCTCCCAATATCGGTGGGTTGCTGGCCTGCCGTTTCCTCAGCGGCGTCTTCTCTAGTTCCGGTCTGTCGCTGGCTGGCGGGACCATTGCGGATATCTGGAATATCGAAGAGCGCGGCATGGCCATTGCGTTCTTCGCCGCAGCGCCCTACTGCGGTCCCGTCGTGGGCCCCATCGTATGCGGCTGGATCAACGTCGGTTCGCACCGACTGGACCTCTTCTTCTGGACCAACATGGCCTTTGCCGGCGCCATCATGATCCTCGTCGGCCTGGTACCAGAAACCTACGCCCCTGTCATCCTGAAACGCCGCGCAAAAAAGCTCCGCAAGGAAACCGGCAATTCCAACATCATCACCGAGCAGGAAAAAGTCAAGCTGAGCTTCGGGGATATCGTGCGCACGAACCTCGTCCGCCCTATCACCATGATCCTCACCGAGCCCGTCCTCGACCTGATGTGTATGTACATCGTCCTCATCTACGCCATGCTCTACGGCTTCTTCTTCGCCTTCCCCGTTATCTTCGGCGAATTGTACGGCTTCAACGACGGACAGATCGGCCTGATGTTCATCCCGATTCTGATCGGCGCCGGCTTCGCGCTTCTCGTCACGCCCCTCATGGAGAACCAGTTCCGGCGGATCTGCCAGTCTCGCGCCCCGACGCCCGAAGACCGACTCATCGCCGCGCTGATCGGAGCCCCGTTCATCCCGATCGCATTGTTCATTCTCGGCGCTACGTCGTTCAAACACATTATCTGGGTTGGGCCAGCCTCGTCGGGTATCGCGTTCGGCTTTGGCATGGTGCTCTGCTACTACGCGGTTAACAACTACATCATCGATTCGTACCATAAGTATGCGGCCTCGGCGCTCGCTGCGAAGGTGTTCCTCCGATCTGGAGGCGGCGCGGCCTTCCCGCTGTTCACTACCCAGATGTATCATGCGCTCGGCCTGCAGTGGGCGTCGTGGCTGCTGGCGTTTCTGGGGGTGGGGATGGTGTTTATCCCGTATGGGTTCTATGTGTATGGAGCAAGGATACGGGCGAAGTTTGAAAAGTATTAATCGCAGTAGGAGCATGTAATATAGAGTAAGATAGATAGATTATGTAATAGCACACATCATTTCCAATGTAGCAACCGCTGATGATCCTCTACAGGTAGCGCGTATTCTTCCTTCTTGAGCATTAGCTCAGCCTTGTCGAACATGGGGCGCAGTAGGATGCTAGGGCGCTAGGAGAGAAATGATGCTATTGGAGGTAAGCAATGCGCCCAGTATCCATCATCTCCACTATCTGCTCCCACTACCACTACACTGTGGCATGGATATGGGCTCTGTCTCTAGAGGACAGAGCGGAGAATTTTGGAGGGTTGGATGGGGCTGCTGACATATCATACGGAACAAATCAAATAAAAGCGACCCTCGCATCCTTCTACGTACCTCTCTTTCCTCTGACACCTTTAAACCTTCAGATACCAGCAGGACACATATACTCAAAAATGCCTTGCTGTCTAGATGCGTGGGTGTTATGCTAGTGCTAACGATGGTGTGTGCTGCATTGAGAGTTCCAGAAGGGCAAAGGAGCTCCACAAGAATCATCCTCCCAGAGGGGACATCTTTTCTCCAACGTTTCTCTTAAAACTGGTGCGCTGTTATCAGAATCGGCCACTTGATTTTCTTGCCCTCGCGCCCCCAACTCCTAAAGAGCTGATAATGAAGCCTGCCGAGCCAGACATGCCACAGATATGGCTAGATTATGGCTAGATGAAATGCGCATTCCCCCGGGCTGAGTTTTCGAAAGCGGCGAAGCGACGACTGGTCTAAACGTGAGGAAATGACAAAGGCATCTCCGAGTCAATCGCCAGGTACTACGAAGCTTCCGCAGTGCTCTATTCACATTTCTGGTTTGTTATATCGCCTGTCTCTATCAGCACCTATCCTACTCTCCTTCTGCAAAAAATAAGGCGCGGTGTTGGTCAGAAAATACGCCGACTAGGCATACCTCTCAGGATCTGGCCCGGCTCTTCCGATGTACCACTATCGGCAAAGAGCTGTTCAGAAATTCTACAAGTCTTAAAGGCGTTACCAGGTGTTGAATTCCAGGTCTTGATATGTGATTCTCCGTGGGAATGCACAAGTAGGAGTCAATACATCAAGGATCATGCCGATGAGTGGGTGATTTCCGGACTGATAGAGACAATGCAGGTATTCAGACACCTTCAGGTGACATTTATCAGCCAGCCGAAAACATTACGTCCTGACCTGATTAGGCAGGACTTGATTATGGGCGGTACTGAACGTTGTATCGTTATACCCATTCAACGATTCTTGTTTCAGAATTTCCATGCATCTTCCCTGAAACCTTACTGGATTCAGCTTTTGTTTCGTGTTCTCGTCAACCTCCTCTCCTCTCAATATTTTCGTGAGGAATTTGGCTGCCCCAGCTGCATGGGTAACCCACACCGCAGCTGCCATGTAGAGACCACCGATTGGTGCAACGCTTCCTACCAATGGCATATTGTCTGGCGTCATGGCGAAAATACCGTTGAACTGTTCCCTTGCGCTCAACTCCGTTGTCGCTGGCAGTAGACTTCGAGCCTGCTCCAGTGTTGCGTCGAACAGCTCTCTCCAATCCCCAGTTGCCGCTTCTGTGGGCTCCTCATGTACAGGTCGATGAGCATACGACCCGATCCCATAGAAAGAGCCATGGTCCCGAGCATAAGCATGATGTTCCGGCCACCTAACCCACGGCGCACTGTATGGCATCGGCTCTCGGTGCTGACCGTACATGTATGGATGTGCAACGGGTATAACTGGGATTGGCACGTCGAAACCACAAAGCTGTGTGGCCCAAATACCGGTCGCAATAACCACCCTTTTTGCCTTAACCAACCCAGCTGTGGTTATGACCCCAGTGACACAACCGCTAATGGTCTGGACTTGCTTGGCGTCTGATTCGATAAGCTTGGCGCCCCTTGCCCCTGCAGCTTCCTGGTAAAAGGACGTGATCCGGGTAGCGTTTGCTGTACCGTCGCTAGGAAAGAACAGGGCAAGCAAATTATCCTCCTTCACTAAGTCTGGAGCCATTTGCGCCGCCTGCTGGGGAGATATAAGCTCAGCAGGCAGGCCGGCTTTCCTCGCCATATCATATCTCGCATTCAGTCTGTCAATTCCATTGAGGCTAGTGGCAACCTCGAGTCCCCCGACAACCTCGAAGCCCCCCGGAATTTTGGTATACTCGTTGACGCTATCGATAGCCAGGCGAGTGAGGATATCGGATTCATTCAATTGTCCGATGATACCCTGCGCATGTCCGGTCGAACCCCTCAATGGTGAAAAGGCCCGATCAATGAGGGCCACACGTTTGTCATTTCCGGGAGTAGTGGATAGAAAATAAGCCAAGGCCGAGCCAACAATCCCAGCACCGACAATAGCAATATCATAGGTGGTTTGCGAGGATTCCATGTTGTGTTATGTTGTATTCTGGTCTTGGAACTGAAGTATGATCGACTTTGGAAGCCATACCGGAACCTTCGTCACCCATATAAATTATAACTTATGAAGGTACTGAGCCACGGAGTGCACTGTCTGAAATACGAACCACTTGTCTTGATTAGGCTTGGCGCTGTCAATTGCAGGGCGCATGGGTGCATGATCAGTGACTGGACCTCGCCAGACCGATGTCGCCCCTCTCGCTCATTGGGAACACGATACTCTGGATGCTATCACTGAATGCAATGGAGCTCAGCGCAAGATATCGGCTAAAGACGGGTGTTATGAGAGGCAAGCGCGCCGGCATCGGGATACAGCTTGCACATAAGACGGCCATCGAGGACGCCCTCAGAAATACGAGCATCCCTTGCCTTTAATCAGTTTTGATCTCCGAGAAGGTCCCCTTCGCAATGCACTCAACACTAGATATCCCATCCCTAAACGCCAACCCCACCCCAAACCGAACCATCATAATCGGCGGGGGCATCGTCGGCGCATCCCTCGCCTTCCACCTCTCCACCAAAAGCGCACACCACATCGTCCTCATCGACAAAGACCTTCAGGCACAACTAGGCTCAACAGGCCACGCCCCAGGCTTTGTCGGCCAACTGAACGAGTCCCCTGTCTTGACTAGACTCGCCCAAGATACCGTCTCCGAGTACCTCTCCATTCCGGGCGGGTTCAACACCGTCGGTGGGTTGGAACTCACATCCACACCGTCAGGGTTGGAGACGTTACGTCGGAGACGGAATTTGGCGAAAGAGGCTGGGTTACCGGCTGAGCTTGTCGAGCCGGAGGAGGCGGCATCTCTTGCGCCGAATTTTGTTGATGGAAGCTCGATAGCGGGGGGATTGTTTTTCGCATCGGATGGGACTGCTGATGCCAAGGTTATCACATCGTATTATCTCGAGCGCGCTCGGGATAGAGGGGTGGATTTCTTGGAGGCAGCCGTGACAGGCTTCGGCACCAAGAAGGGGGACGACGAAAATATCGCAAGGATAGCAACTATCCGGACTAAGGACGGGGACATCAACTCAGAAAATAGCATCGTCATCCTAGCGACTGGGATCTGGACCTCTTCACTGCTTTCAACGGGGAATACCTCACCTATTACGCAACTCCCCATCCCCATCGTCCCCGTCGCACATCCGTACACCTTCACTCGGCCTCGACCTCCGCGTGCTGGCAAACCATCCCCCTTCGTCCGCTGGCTGGATCACCAGATCTACGCAAGAGACCACGGTGACCGGGATGGTATGGGTTGTTACAATCACGCTCCGGTCCTGCTGAACCCGGATCAAAGCGCGATCGGAGCGTGGCTGTCGGATTTCGAGCAAGTACTCGCGGATGCTTCTTCGGTGCCGAAGAATGGGGCTGAGTTCCAGGTCAGCGGACACAGTGGAGCCTCGGTGGAAGAACCGGACGCAGCCGAAAAAGGTCCGTTTAATGGTATCTTCGCGGTAACGCCTGATAACCTCCCACTCGTCGGCCGCGTGCCCGACGTGGGCAATCTATGGCTGTGTGCTGCGATTTGGGTCACGACTGCTGCTGGGGCGGCGAAGTTGTTGGTGAGGAAGATTCTTGGTGATGGCGCTGCTGCGCGCGGGGATGCGATGCTGCTGGACGCGCTGAGTCCGAAGCGCTTCTGGGGTCTCGAGCCCGACTTGCTTATCAAGAGGGCTTTGGGGCAGTATAACGATATTTATAATCGAGGGGCTGGGAAGAGATGAAGACGGTCAGTGAGGAGAGGTAAGCCCAGGTTCCCAGTTCTACAAGATATGTGTCCTGTGAATCCCCGGCGGGGAGGGAAAGTGGTAGTGGTATGAACTCTGGAGCGTTAGGGGCTCCTCCCAAATCCCAAAGCTGAGCAATAGAAGCACTATACAAGTCTAATAGACTCTATTCACGCAACCTTCCATAGAGGGATTATGACGTTGGAAAAAGTTGATGGCCTGACCCCAAGCGTCATGTGTTCTGCTATAGCGAGAAGGAGAACCTGGTATACCCCATTAAACCTCATCATCTCACCCCCTTTCAGCTCTGCTGCAAAACTAGTTTGTCCATCTCCTCGAGCATAGACTCTGCAGATTCCTCCAGTGATGTCTCCGGTATTTCCTCCGAATCACCACTCTCCTTCAACCATTCTATAATGATCCGCTTGATCCATTGCCGTGCCTTTGCTACCTGGAGCTCCCAGAGCGCCTTCGAAGAAGCATACTCATGAGTAATATAAACGACAAGACAAACATTGTAGGCCAATTGACAGAGACGCAACCCCATGGCCAATGACTTTCGGCCGAACCTGGAGGTGAGGAACTGTCGAAGCGCCTTGTGCTCATATTTCTGGTTCAGGGCACTTCTGAAGGAACTGCTGACAACGAGAAATTTACCGTCCGCCTGTTGCATGCGGAGGATTCTGTCCAAGGGAGGGAAATCCGATGGTCTTGGGTGGTCAGGATCGCCAGGTTCCCTGTCCGGAGAGCGGGGTCTGCAAAAGCGGGCTTGGCGGATGCCCATCCAGGTCGTGTTATTTAGCGGGTCAGTTGGCGAAGGAGGATTATGGTCTTCGGCCTCATTTACATCTGGGCTAGATCTGCGGGGTTTGACATAGCGTTTAGCTCGGCGTAGGATAGGTTCTGGTCGTTGGGAGTGTGCGTGAGGTGCAACGGCAATAGCCTCATCGCTATCCACGTCCGATACCGGGTACGCATAGTGCAATTCTATGTCTTTGTCCTCGTCGGGATCATTACAGGTCGCAGCTGCTTTAACCCTGCCCCTCGATTGGGTTAAGAGGGACGAGGTTACGCTTGCATCTCTTGATCGTGGCTCTAGCTCCGCAGGTTGGGACGTCACCTGTGGAGCTGGGGAGGCTCGCGATGCGTCGTGGTAATGATACTGAGTTTGGGTTGGCTGATTATGGTAGTCAAATGCCGGGACCCCAACCCCCGCCCCGAACGTGCTAGGACTCGCGGTATAAGTGCACTCAAAGGAGGTATCTAAAGAATAAGGCCGACCCGGCGGTGGTGCAGGCACCGAAAGAAACTGCGTACCTGCCTCCTCTATACCAAAGGATGAATTTCGAGGATCATTGAGCAGAGATCTCCGGACAAAAGGGCCTTTTCTTTTACCTATACGTGGTTCCGTAGAGGTAGAAGTATGCCGTGGCCTAGTCAACTGGGAGAATTCGATAGAATCCGCTTTATGGACCGATATCGCATGTTGCTGGGCTGTGGTACGATCAATAGCCACATAGCTCGTCCACTTGCTGGGTATGGACCACGTCTGCCCGACGTGCTGTGCTTCCTGCTCCAGAACCTTTTCGAAGCCTGCTGAGTTGGTGGACTTGAGGACTGGGTTAAGTGAATGCAGCCAGCTTTGTCCGGTTTCATAGTCGTTCATCAGTGCTTTCGCCGCCAGATGGTGAATGGCTGGTTGTTCCGCTACTGTCTGGATTGGCAGCTGCGCTGAGAGCTTCTCTCCTCTCTCGGTCGTTGTAGTGATATTGATTGTTTTCGGCAGTGAGTCCAATCCGCTCTCCAGTATGTAGTAGAGAGAGAAATGCGAAAAGGTACTCAGCACAGGGATCTGGTGGGGAGCCTGAACCCACTCAGGGTATTGCACAGTATATCCGGCAATCTGCCTCTCAGATGTCTTCATGGCAAGTTCCTTGCCAAGATCCACATTGCACTGAAGGCGAGATGGTGTCAATGCTGCCTTCAACATTTGTATTACTCTTTCCTGCCATGAACCCATCGAGGACTCTGGCACGACCTCTGCATAGCCGCCCCCTTGCTGCCCGATGCCCTCGACCAAGCGATGAGAGACTTGATCTCCAATTCCCAAAGAAAAGAATCTGATATTTGAATTACCGTTTGAGGCCGTTCTGTGCACCAGCTGTATCACATTGTCCACATCCCAGACCTCACCGTCAGTTAACAAGATCACATTGGTTGGCACGTCATTCCGCTCATTATAGTGATCCAGAACACTGTGCAGAGCGCCATAGATTTCGGTACCGCCATAGTTTGCTTTGAATGAATCGACATGCTTCGCGGCGACATCCAAGTTCGTTTGGCTGTATCTCATCGAGAAAGGCCATAGCCATGTAACCTGGGAACCAAAGGAGGCTATGTTGAACGAGCATGCTTCAGGGAGACTTCGCAGGAAAATATTCATCACATTGATGAGAGAGGGGATTTTTGACTTCATTGACCCTGATCTATCCGCCATGAAGATGATTTCGCCGACAAAATCCTCCATATTAACATTTTGACAAAACAGATCGCCCGGGTGCACGGTGACGGCAATCGTGGAGAGGCTGGGTTGGCCAGGCTGCGACGCCGCAATAGCTCGTGACCGCGAAAATTCGCGAGAGCTACACAAAATGTGTAAGACAAAGTCGTGACCAAGGACAGCCTTTCTGTCTGATAACGTCGCGCGTCCCTTGGAGTAATCCAGCATGTCCGAAGATGCACTTGCTGCGAAATCTGTAAAGCTTTTGTGGGAAACTGCTCCCATCTCGACCGATATGGGGTGTGATCGCGACTCCATCTTGCGGATGGCTGTCGGCATCGATGCTTGCACGTTGATTCGCAGGCCCTCCGTGAGAAGGGATTCATTTCCGCTGTATCCTTCCGGCACGTCTCCGTATCGCGGTGCGATCGATGTTGGGATCGTAAGGACCAGTCCACCAGTACTGTTATCCACCTTGAGGAGATTGGTGTACGTGATCTCAATCTTGACTGTGGTTTGTGCAGGGATATTTCCCACGCTCGTCTCGAAAACCTCCGGCACCAGCTCTTCAACCAGTACGGCGACCTTGCGTTGGGAGACAGCATGTTTAAAATCTGCCCTTGCCGCTTCCTTGGCTTTTACAGCTCCCTCGAGGAGTCTGTCGTTGCCGATCCAGCAGCGAAATGAAGTAACAACCGATCCATCGTAGATGGGAAAGACGTATCTTGCATTTTGTGTGGTCGAGGAGGAAGCGTTGCTGAACTGTTGTGTCACCTTCGTAGTACAAAGCCTGCCATGGACGTCCACGTTGGCCGAGACGCTCAGCAACGGGAGTGGGACTTCGGGAGTAGAACTATTTATCGAAGCAAGAGTTGCAGCCGGGATGCTGGACGAGGCATTCTTCTGGTAATGGATCGTGGGTTGGGCTTGGTTGGGCAAAATGTAAGGCTGGATAATGGTCGGGGTTATGTCGGCGACATTGGGCCGGAAGAAGAGACCAGACTGGAGCCGATCAAGCACATCCATGGCGGCTGAGCTGATATCTCGAGAACAGAGAAGTGGGGGAAGACGATGATTGACGGGAGGAGGCTGCGTCTATTTATACCGAGTCATCTCGCCCTTCAGCCCACCTTTGCCCAGTTCTTGGCCAGTCAGCCTTGCACAGCCTCTATTCAGACATGGCGGGACGATCACTAAAAGAATCTCATTAATTCACTCACCATAAACTATTGCATTTGTGCTACATACTATTTGCATGCCTCTTCTCTTCCCTCATTCGGTGGTGATCACTCGCCATGGCGTTTCAAATATCGGTCGGCGATGTATTAATGCTGTCGAAGCTCGCCTGGGATATCTCGCAGGCGTTCACATCAGGCAGGAAGTCGGCACCTGCCGAGTTTCAGGAAGTGCAGAATCAGCTCAGCTCACTCACCCATGCGCTAGAATCATTGACATCACTATCCGGGGGGTCGCCAGGACCGGACGATGGGGGGTTAGCCAGCAGTATCGCGCCGATCCTGCAGAACTGCCGCTTCACTCTGGAACATCTCGACGCTCTCGTAAAGAAGTATATGATCATCGAGAACGATGAATCCGGTGGTCCAGAGAAAAAGCGATGGCGAGAGGAGATCAGGAAGAACTGGAAGAAAGTGCGGTGGACAAGGGAAGGAGGTGATCTAACGAGGCTGCAGCATAATCTCGGAGTCCATATCAACAGCCTCAACCTTACAATCGCAGTCCTAAACAGGTAATTCCCCCCAGTGATGCCTGATATAGTCGCTAAAGCGTTCTTAATAGCGAAATCAATCAGAACCTTGGCCAGCGTGTAGAGAACGTTCATGAAATGCTGGGGGAGATCTATGCCTGGTTCACGAGCAATTTGAAAGGCCGAGCGACAAGCTTCTATGAGTCTTCCTCGATACCACAAGAGAGGCCACTGGAGCTATCATTCTCACTGCACCTGGCAGACTCTGAATCTTTTGATACTGCTGCTCTATGTGACAATGCGTCTTTCAATGTGGATTGGCTGCAAATCCCAGCACAGCCAGTCTTCAAGTGCAACTGTCAGCTTCGACGCACCAGGTACGGGGACATCCACGATGAAGAGCTTATGCAATATCTAAGTGAGTCTGATTTTTGTCGTACATCTATAAGTTCTAATGCCACTATCAGTATCGCCAATGACCTTGATTGTGCGTTTAAATGGACGTTCGCAGACCTGGAAAATGTGGCTGTCCTCCGGCAGAACATCCCGACTTACCTGTCTTATAATCCGAAATATAAACCCATCAAGTATGTGAGTGTCTGTACCTTTTGGACAGGATGCTAACTTAAGAAAGAACTCGCTATATTTGATAATATCATATCCGATCTCGCGACCGCAATGGCTCGTCAAGCATTCCATCGAGGAACGGCAACGTTAATGGTGTCTCCATCCATCAACCCATATACAGGGCTTCCCGTGGTTTCAGTTCTCAATATGCTCTGGTATGTCAACAGGGAACCCTTTTATGACTTCCTTTCTGACAGTCAGTTAAAGCGATGCAAGTCGACTATACAGTAAGATTGAAAATGTGAAGTTGACGGCAAATGGACATAGTTACTCTACTGGTCCTATCGAAGCAGTCCAGCTGGTCCACTACCGGAATTTGACTGGCGATGGAGCGTGGGTGTTCAACGAAACGGCAGACGCGATATTGGCTGCTCGCTTGGATCCGCTCCGCGTTGACTCGACAGAAGACGAAGCATTCGAATTTACCGTCACTGGTGAGCTCCATAACTCTGCGATCTAGCGGGCGAAAGAGCTAAAGTTCCCCAGTGGGTAGTCAGACGCATATCACGCACGGAGAATCTGCATCTGTTGTTCGTATATCTGAAGCGGACTGTCTTTCCAGGACAAAGTCTGGGCAACAAAACATGGTGAAAGCTGTAGACGTGGACATAGAGCTGACGGACATGAATTGTAAGAATGCTCTTCTTATTCGATTATTTCTAACGTGTCTAGCCTCAATCCATCTCGTTCAGCAACTGAAGCACCTGCAAGAAGGACTACTCCTCTTTAAGATCCAGCAGATGCTACAAAATGAGAGGATCATATTCGAACTGTAGGTCCCATATGACTGTTCAACTCGGACCCTGCGGTGAGAATTAACGACTGCAGAAACCTTGGCACTTTGATGGTATACGACTATCACATAACAGATGCCCTCCTTAAGCTCGTTGTCAACCTGGAAGCAAAAGAGTATCGCATGCTTATTTCGAATGCATCGAGATCCATATGTCTGAGTGTTGAGTGTATGATATATATCATTCCGTGAAAGCCCACTTTCCTGCTAATTATTCGAGCAGTGTCAGCAGAAGCATTGCAAAAGTCTGCCGGATTGCACCAAGTATACATCCCTTGCGATGGTCCGGTTTGGGTTGCAGAATGCAACCTGGATGCTACTCATGTGTACCAGCAGCGGAGCAGATCAGCCTTGACATGCACAGACGGACATGGTAGGCTGGCTACCTGGAGGTGCTTCATCGTATACTGACAAGAGTTTAGCGCAACAGCTACTTATCCTGTTGTTGCAGTCAGTAGCGAGAGGTATAGCTTGTCCAACTAGTGTTATAACTTTCGTGTGCTGATTGGGATGCAGGAGACCATGGGATTACCTACCCGATACTCGAAGGGCCTCGATACGATGAGCTAGAAGGATAGGATTGCGCTCCATTCACTCCGTTCAAGATTGCGCCTATTCATTAGAGGAGTCTGGTTTATGGGTGCCTCAAACCCTCTGCTCGCATTGTGTACTGTAGTCTCGCGAGCTACAGTATCTAGGATGGTGAGATTTCAATTTCCGCTGTAATAAAGTCCATCACTAGTCCAACTTCAGAGTGATGATCTATTATAGTTAAGTTCTTTTAGTCGCTGTGAATACTATCCGGAATAATGGTTCATGACATGACGAATAACCAAATGATATTCTCCTGCCACCAGCTACTAACCCTAGAGACCCTCATTTCGTGAATTTAGAAGCACCCCAAGGAGAAGCTGTAACAACACAAGTACAAGGGCAAGTACCAGGCATGAGATCACAACATTAGACTTCTCAATACCTACTGTGTGTTAATTATGGAACATAACACCAGGTTTTCAGATTATTGCAGGGGTGTGCAACTCTGCGGTGACGAGATACAATCAGCACCACGCAACCCATCAGGTGTGTAAAGTCAAGGAGCTAAAGACTCACCTAGGAAAGACGACACAGCCCATCACAAGCGTATTTATAGAGAGTTCCACAGCCCGAGCCGGTCTGGGTACAGCCGCCTCCAGCACAATGATAACCGGAATCACACCAGTCAGACTGCGTGGAGCAGCCACACTCGATGTCCTCATCCTCATCATCGCGGGTCTGCAATGGCTTATTGTCCATGGTGGCAAGAAGGGACTTGGCGTCCTTGAATCCGAAGGCGGAGATAGCATCGTTCTTCAGATTGTTCATGGCCTTGGGGTCGAAGTTTTGTCCTTGCTTCGCGAGGTCTGTGGCCGTATCGACGACGGCGGATTGAGCGGGGTTCAAGGGCTCATGCTGCTGGCGGAATTGATCGAAATGGGTTAGCCAGGCTGCACTTGCGGTATTGGCATTTCCTGGAAGCAGAGAGCTGGAGCCAGAGACAGAAGTAGATTGGGCAAATCCTGCGAAACCGAGGGCGATGAAGTAAAGAGTGAACTTCATTGTGAATCAAGGACTTTAGAAGTATAACTGAGAGAGATATTGTTCTACAGATTGCAAATGATCAATGATCTGCGGTGACTGGCGGATCTTGAAGAGAACATGATGCGTATTTATGTCTTCAGTGTAACAGGGATGCACCGATTCCTTGGGAATGGACGTTGAGTTTTCCTTGTCTAGTGCTTCCCTGAATGAGAGCGAGAGATATTTACATTCCATACTTGCTGGAGGCCCTAGAGTATAGTCACACCAGGAGACAAAGCAGCAATTACAGAACGATAAGCATCACTGTCATAGTCAAGCTTTTTAGGAAAGTGCTAATTTGGACTATTCGTAATATGCCGCATCAAGCAAGGAGCTTCAGGAATGACAGACTGACACATCGATCTGACATCCAGAATCCAGAATGTTGACAGCTGACCACAGCAAGGAGGTAGCTAAGTGGTGGACTCATTCCTCAGACTACAGGGACGGAGATTGGAGTATGATGAAGTCAGCTATTTTCCAGCAACAGCACCAAATCTTCTGCCAGTGGCCTAGTTCACAGTTCCTTCATCTAATTAGAGAACTTGAAACAGTGCATTTCAGGTACTGAGCTACGATCCAGTGCTGTTCTATATAACTATTGTCGTAGGGTCACGTGACCTCTACTACCTTAGTCAGCCCGCTGCCCCTAAGTTAACTATCTCACCGCTGGTTAGGCCTCCTAGCTAGGGAATCCAACCATCTCAGTGCTACGTCAACTATTGCTAGCTGTGTTTCAGAAGGCGATAGCAACATACACGCGGAATTCAGGAGAATCTTCCGACTTTTGAGTCTAAATTCTTTAGTTTGATTCTAAGATGCAGTAAATTTCTAAGTAACTACTCGTGTAGGGCAACACTCAAAACTTATTAATAGCACAAATAAAGCCAACAAACTGTGCTCTTAATGTTCACCGTGAGCAGCGTCTAATAGCCGGCGAAGATGGCTGAAGATCTACCCGACTGTGTTATCTGTAGAGAAAGACCTTTGATTAGTTATAGACCGGATGAAGCTTCTGAGGCTTATTGACGGGTGCCATGGCATTCTCTTGTTTCTGTATGAATACAATGTTCACTTATCACAGCAGAGACCTATCCTTGGTAGAATGTGGCTTTTCTGAATCATCCGAGTTTAGGATGACGGCAAAGGGGACTTGAATAGGCTCCCACCCCCTTCATCTTTTCCCCTTCCCTCGGATATCAGTTCCAATCCACTGTACTACTAGACACGTCCATTCCTGAAGCTTGCTCTAGCTTCGTCACATGCATCCTCTCAACCACAGGAATCCCGTCTCTCGTAGAACCAGGCAGAGCGAGTCTTGCTCATTATGGCTTGACAATGGAACGTATAACGGAATAGATGGCCCATGCTGCGTCAAAAGGATTCACTTAGTTTATCGTCTAGATAAAAATCTGTAAGACTAAAGATATTCTCTGGACGAGATCGGCTTTCTATCGCCGAGACTGAGCATTCAGTAGACGGCACTTGTTATCCAAGGATGCGCTCATTCGACATGAAGATTTCGCTGGAGATCTGCGACTATCTACAGTCTGCAACTGTGGCTGTATCCAGCGTCTAGAGAATGCTGGCTGTGCTGCTAAATCCTAGATTACTCTCATTCCTGCCTATGTCCATCATTTCTTACGACTTGAACCCCATTTTGGAAGGGTTTGGATACTGATGCCTTCCGCTGATTTACATGGTAGAGAAGGCGTCTGGCTTCCGCAAACTCGGTAACCATTTCATTCCTGTCCTGTGCTGGACAATGAGCTTCCAGGATTGCATTACTGTGTACTCTACTTCCTCTTTCCCGCAAACCTCGAGAATCTTTAGTGATGCAGTATCGACCTTGATGTTCGTCAACAGATGAAGTATGTGCAAGTGAGCCTTGGCATCAACTTAAACCAGATTTACCATCTTTTACTGACTCACAACCGGCCTAGACCGCGTGCCTTTCTTTAAAATGAAATTCAAATGGGCTACATTTCTAGGTAAAGTAAGGTTGGCGATCAGTTCAGCCGAGTCCATGAAGACATGAAGGAGACATTAAAAGAATAAGATCTATGTGAGCACATTGGATAGAGGTATTGTGAAATAAGATAATGCTACGTTAGAAAATGCTTTGCTACAACTATTTGAATTTGGAATCATAAAATAGTATCATTTTCTGGTTTAGACTTCAAGGTGAATGCAGTATGACACTCTTACTGCAGCACTCAAATGTTCATTGATATAGTTATCCGTTCATGAGTTAGTCATGTCTGCAAAAGTCTGATGCTGTCACGGTGCCAACTCATATGTTGCCTGAGGCACCGTCGAAGCCTTATCATCACATGACCCACACTGAGAATATCCTGCATCCCAATCTGCCTGCTGTTTATAGCTCCTCAAGCTACGTCTTGTCTATGCACCTGCAGATAGCCTGACCCATAGCTAGAGTTCATGAGTGTCAACTACCTATCTATTACTGCCTGCTCTCCCTGTAAACCAGTTCCGTGACAGATGCCTGGACTTTAGTATAAGTGGCCCACATCCAAACCTCTAAACAAGGTCTATGACTGTCAAGATTCGAGTGGACCGCAAACGCTAACTGTGCTCTGTACAGCTGTAGAAATGGTCTGCACAGAGGAAAGTAATTAGGAACCTAGGGCTTAAGCTCTCTCTAAGGGAAAAAATAAACTACCTAAGAGGATACAATGAAGAAAATCCTAACAGTATCAACTTCTTACCAGGTTCTAGAAGCATATCTATAATATGAACTACCTATTAGGTGCATATGTGCGTGACCACTTTGCGTTAGCGTCTATGATATCAGACACAGACAGGATGCCTGGGACTCATAACCCCGCTATGACTGAAGTAACTTCTGTATCCCCTCTCTTCTCATCATCCCGTCCGAAACTATCGAGTTTTATCAACGCTGTATTATTCGGTTTCTTTTTCCTCCCGCCAGTATGAGTGAACAAGCGGACAGAAGTGCCGCGGAGCAAAAGAGGATCGAACAGAATCAACTGACACTGATGTCGCTCTCGTCTGGTGAAGAAGCCAAGCGAGCGAGGGGTAAGAAGACAGAAATGCCCTCTGAACGAATAGCCAATAATCCAAACCTCGGCCAGGTGGTGTCATCCGGGGAAGAGGCACAGAAAAGGAGAAAGAAGAAGGACTAATATGTAAGGAACGCCAGCACCCCTTACGACGAGTCCTAATATACAATAGAAAATAAATGGGGAATGGATAGGACAGCAGCATCACCAGGGCGCGATCTGGCGTCCCTGACCAAAGCGCTCTTTTAGTTGATTCTTATATCTCGCCTCTTCCTCCACTTTTCGCTGTATCAAACTCTCAACTCCTTCACACCAGTATGGACTCACGGTCTCGTCAAACACACGTTTCCTGCAGTGCTCTTCGCAATAATAGCGTTGGATATGCTCCCTAAAAACTTGCAGAAGCCCTTTCGGACTGTGCACTGCTTGGATATACCAGAAACTTCGCCTATTCCAGCAGCTTCTCATGATTTGAGCGTGAGAGAAATCTGAGCATTGATCCTTTCTTTCTAGTTCCTCGAACGCAGCTATGTATTCATTGATACGAATTTCGAAAGCGTCCAGGTGCTCTCCGGGTTCAATATCATCAATGGTCCGGCCAGTCAGCCAATGAACGGGAGTTTGCAGTTCGACTGGGAGAACAGCTGCGAATTCTAGATCAATAATACCAGTGATATGCCATTCTTCGTTGACAAAAATATTGCCCGGTTGAAGGTCTGTCAGCGTGAGTCTGAACGGACCGTGGCGGTATTCACGAGAGATGAACTGAGGGAGAAGAGCACGCATCATCGTCAAAGCGGCCAGTTGTTCTTGGCCATCTTCTGTGTCATGGATGGCATTTGGCTGGTGGTAGATGCGATTGTCATGACATTGTAGGAGATCCAGAAGATATGATTCCACAGCTTGATAGACTGAGTCTCTGGGAATAGTAGGAATCCCCTCGTTTTCAAGGGTGTGTAGACGTAGCGTAAGCGGCCGGTTCGTCAATCTAACAACGCCAGCGTTGTTCAAGGTCAGGGACCCGATTCGGGGAAACTCGGTACGATTCAACGTCAGAATGATCCTTGCAAGGTCGCTGAAGAGAGTTTGTCTTCGGGTTTTATCCCCCAGTAGAACTTCCAAAGAATATTCAGAAAGCTGCCGACCTTTATCTATAAGGCTGATGATCATGTATCCGGTTCCCAATGGGGTCGGACGCTTCAGACTGATATAAGGACACGACGTCGGATAGCCAAGCCACGACCGTAGCGTCCGTGCTATGCGCCAACGGAGTCGAGAGGAAAGGGAGGCACTGGAGGGTCTGACAAACTGCAAGAGATGGTTTAATCAGTTCACTATATATGCCAGAAGTTTGGGCTACATACAGTTTGTCCGTCGGGGAAACCGAACCCATAAAGGCAAGGGATCGGAACCGTTGGGCAATTCTGGTGGATCCAGATATAAGTGGCTACCTCGCACCGCAGCTTTTCATCTACATTCCCCGGATTCTTTTCTTCCCCCACTTTGAAAGGCAGGGGGATACGAATAAGGACGTTGTTCTCAGACGGGGGATTGACGCAGACTGGAATGCATATATTATAGTTCCCCATCATCCAATGATCTTCATCAGCAAGCTGGCAACAGTTTGCTTGGAGATGAAAGGCCACGGTCGCTTCGATGTCCGCTTTATGAGAAATAAGCCGTGTCTTGAACTCTCTCAGCTTCTGCGGATAGTCCAACATGTGGAGGACATTATCGTCATGTTCGAGAGCTTCATCCAGGGAAATATTCCGCTTCAGAAGAGGGAGCGTTGTCATTTTGGGAACATACTAGTCTGTCGGAGGGAAAGCGGAAATAGGTACAGGTACATGTACAGATACAGGTACAGATAACAAATTCAGCTGGAAGGGAGCAAGTGATAAGGACGGCTGTTGAGAGTCGCAGCTACGTAGGAAGAAGGGCAGCCAGGCGAACGAGACCGCAACAAAGGAGAATCGCAGCGAGAGGCAGCGAGAGACCAGCCAGCGGGTCATCATGAAGGCGGTGGGTGGCACTAATCCTAAACTAGCAAAGGCTATTATTATGTCATCCAGATCTGTTCGGTTTCCTCGTGACTACAGGTCAGCCGACCTTTACTAAGGAGTTCAGCTAACCAAGGTGGGTTAGCCGACCCACACAACATAAATATAAAAGCTTACCTAACCTTTCATATCGAAATATAATTCTAATTTTTATATTCTATAATAATTTTTATCATATCTTACATCCTTAACTAGTAGTCGATACTGGGACTGCAATCCAGGAGAACATAGGTATCCTGACAGTGCAAAGCCAAATCACGGGCCTTGTAAGTTACAGTGTATCTCAGTCATTGAGAAAACTTACTGCGATGAATAACCAGGGACCAGTATTGAGGACTATTGCGATGGCCTCGTCGACGCTGGCATTTCGAGAGTACCTCCAGCCGATACTGAACTTGAGAAAAGGCCACTCTACCATGGGTCGGTTCAAAATCACTTGCGGCTTCTAGAGAACGCCCCGGATTGTACTGAAGCAAATCGTCGCGGATTCTCCGATCAAGACCGCTTCCTCGCCGCTATTATTTCACCCCGACTTGCATATGAGAAATATATTTGTTTCAGAGGGTGACCCTTCTCTCATCGGCAGTATTATCGACTGGCAGGCAGCTAGTATTGAACCAGCATTTTGGTATTCGGATGAAGTGCCAGACTTTGCGAGAGAAAATGACATCTGCGCCAAGACTTTCGAACTCTCCTCGCAGTTTCTAACACCTAAACTCTCTCGACCGCGATTGCTGAATGAAAACCTCTTTCAACCTCTTCGCTACTGTTACAGGACGTGGAGAGATGGTGCAGTAGCTCTACGTCATGAGCTGATTGAAACTTCTTGACGTTGGACAGAGCTAGGCTTTGATGGCCATTGCCTATACCCAGTACCTACGTCAGAAGAACTAGCAAATAATGAGGTGGAGTACAAACTTTTCAAAGCAGCACAGAATCTGCGGCGCGACTTGTCAAGCTTGCTAAACACAGCATCAGATGGTTGGGTACCCTTAGAAATCTGGGAAGCGACAGAACTGGCTCACAAGGAACTGTTCAGTGGGATGTTGCAGGCTGTTTTGGACAACCCAGACCGAGTGACGACGAGCCCATAAAGGATGAGAACACCCTGAGATCTATCTGGCCCTTTGACATTGACGGATGAACATGGATCAACCATGGCCCCGGCGAAGTAGACCCAGACTACTTTTTGTTCTTTTTACACAATTTCTTGACATCTGACTTCGAACTACGAGGCCCTTCTTTCAATCTCAGCTGAGAGAAATCTCAAGAGAAGATTGAGACCTTGTCATGCAGGCGATGAAACTTAACCCTGGGTGCAACCTACTGCCAAAGAGCTTAAGACCGTTGTGTAGAAGCGCTTGTCTACATTGACGATTCAGATATGCTGTCAGATGCCACTCGCCACCACTATTGAAGGAGTATTGGGTACAGCCATTACCACTGATGAGTGAACATTCCAGTGCAGAATCCCCCCCTTGACTGGTATCGCCCGCACCACGACATGCCTGGCCAGCGCTATAACAATTGAACGTGTACCTTGCGCGTTTTTCAAGCGAAGATAGAGCAGCAACTTCAGGATTGACAGAAATGGGAGAGGCAGCCGTCATGGACAGCAGGAACATTGCGGCACACAGGATGCGCCTTAGACTCGGCCTCGGATTAAGCGATAATTGAGAATTGGGATAGCTTGCGTGTCCAGCCATTGCTGAAATAGATCGTAAAACAAATCTCGGATGCTTGAGTCTGTGGTATCGCAGTGAAAGGAAAGATGCCCTTTGTCCGCATCAGTTGAGACAAGGGTAACCTCTGAATAGATTTTGCGAAGATGTTCTGTGATATTAGAAATTATCGAGTCTTCGATGGGAATAGGCACAGTGAGTGTGATATGGATCCCGTCTTGTGAGTCCATGCTTTCTCATTGATAGGTAGCGCGCAAGCTATGCTTTTATATTTACCCCCTCTCGCGGTCACAGATGTTTGAAGTAGTTTAGAGCCTTGGAGTAATGAGCTAGAAAATAGCGACAGGTATTATATCATGCCTTTTTCCTTGGGCGACATCAGTGGCGTTCACACCTAGTGCTTGGAAGACGTCAGTCTCCCGTTGCTTCACCGAATACTTGGAAACTGGTGCTGTAATCTGGGCGGAGTTAGAGCGAATACTACCTGCCAAGCAATTATTGTCTGGGGCCTTTATGGTTATAGGTAAGGGCTCTCCCTCTTAGGTGCACTGCTCTCTCCTCTTTATTATACTTCATCAAGACTTGCGAGTATGCCCATCTAGCGCGGATGGATTGAGGGTTGTAAGATGATTCTCCGTTCTCGAAATCTATCAAGCCAGTCAACAAGTTTAGATAACCGAATATACTCGATCATTCACTGGGTTTATGGTACACCGACTTTGAAGCTGATTTTCCCTGGCTCCCGACGTAACGTATTGTCGATGGCATGACCACAAGAATATCCCGTCTCCACAGTCCTCAGTACATACGTGGTTGGTTTTCCAAGACAAGGGAATCTATTTTATAGGCACTTGCGGCTTTAGCCGCCTCCCCCGCTCGGTGCTTCCGTGCCCCACTTATGCTGGAGATTGGCTGATCCCAACTTGGTGATTGCTGCCTTAGTCAGACATAGACACTATGTCAGAGAACGCGACTGAGAGCCGACGGGCCAAAAGTAGCCAGACTCAGGAGAGGGACTGTGCCAGAAGCTTCGAAATGTCCTCAATGATTACTTCGCCCCAGGGACGTACAGTATCGGGTCGCTTGCGCAAGTAACCAAATTTCCGGAAGGTCGATGGGCTATGTGGGACACTCAGGGCGACGAAAACAGGCTGTATGCATACATTCCATTCCGTGATATGTATGTCCGGCAAGGTTCTCATCTGAGGACAGTGACACATGGATCTATGTGTGTGATATTTCCATAGCCACTTGAGTCCTTTCAACCGAGAACTAACGTGTTCCTTCGCGTTTTCTGTTCGTCTCTGTGTCCCGCAATTTATATGATTCCAGGTTGCGGGGAATGCATTGTTTTGGGGCTGCCAATAAAGGGCAAGAAATGATATCTCTCTAGTGCAGTAGTTGTTGAAAGTCGTTGGAGCTTGCGAATGACAGAGCACGAGCTGGGCAGCTAGGAGCCAGAGTCTACTTCTTGGGAGGACCTACGTATCGTAATTACTGTTATGAATCGTTTTCTGAGAAAATAGGATTAGGTGCAACAGATTGCCCTCACTCAACTTCGGTTTCTAGAAGCCTTTGTATAGATCAAGTGGAAGGACGGTCGATGGTTGGAAGGCAAAGGAACTGGATACGCCTGTTAGTGTCTTTTGGCTTAACTGGCTTTTGGCTTAGGCGCTGGCGAGTTTAGTGCCTCTTATTGCCGTCTTCGTAGCCTTTCATCTCAAGTAGTTGCCTTGTGGCGTAATTTAGTTAAGTAGTGGACTTGGAGGGATGCTGCACTTTATCAAGGGAAGTATACAGCAACCTCCGCCCATGGCATTCCTTCTCTTTCCTTTAGTCGCACTAACAGTGCGTTTTCGTCCGAGGTGTATCGCCCTTGTTTTCCTGAAGTATCAGCCGGAGTGGTCTGAGATACTATTAGACTAGTGTTAGGAATAAATGTGAATTAATATGTTGGTTTCTGTCCAGTGGATTTAACTGTAAGGATAGCATGGGAATAGTCATATGGAACGGAGTCTGAACTGCCTAGTAAATAATAAAGAGACTTAGCTGTATGTTTGATTTCTTCTTTAGGCACTGTTGAGTAGCATCAGGAAGAGATACTTTGGGGTCCTAGTAGTTATCACTATTACTACTGGATTAATGCCGCTTCTTACAAGTCCCTATGGCAACCCTTATGGTCGCCCTGGTAGCTTTTCCTTGCGCCTATGGAGGTGCTGGTATGACTACAGTAATTAATGGGTAGGATTCTGGCCTACTAATGCTTGGAGTGATTAGGCCGGTGGAGTCTGGGCTAGAACATACCTTTAACTGATAAGGTTTGTAAGAGGGAGCGGACTTGCCCTTAGACCCCTTGGTTTTGGGGGGGGGGGTGGGTAGAGATAAGAGATATATAAGAAGGTAAGTTACTATAAGGAGGTTAGCCAACCTTTAAATGGGAACTAGTTATATGATCTGGGCTTGTCTCATTCACTGTCTCAGCTATCTTGGCACTAGCCAAACTTTCCAAAAGGTCGGCTGACCTGTATCCTGGGTTTCCTCCACGGATCGGGCCGAAGTAAACAAATCGGTCACTATACAGAACGCTACTAGGTCATGCCATATGAAGAGGGAAGCTTCTTGGTCTTCAAACAGGGCAATGTTAAGCAGAATACATGGGCCACAATACTTGGATAGCTGACCTTTCTGTTCATCGACATCGGATATACTATAGACCCCCCTTAGGACAGGCAGTATCCTCGTGGTTCTGCGGTTTCACCTCAATCTGTTTGACTTGGGACAATCCCTCGTACTAAATTCCACAATAATGAGACCTACTGGGAGTTCTAGACACAGAAGTGTTACTTGCGCTGCCGAATGTATGCGAGCTCCTATCGCGAAGAAGTGAAGGTCGTTTCGTTTCTGCATATCAGAGAGCGGAGTGTACCCCTGCCGACTGTGTGACTCGTTAAGAACATTAGAAGAAATATAGGTCGAATATTGGGGATGTAAATCAATTTAACTAGCAAAAAGCAAAAGAACAAGACCTCTAGCAGAACACCAGACATTGAAAAGCGAAAATCCTATACAGTCCCTGATATATATTCTCCCTAATCATATCCCAAAGACAATTCAGTCTAATCACTGTTGACAGTGCAGCGGGAGAAAGAAGCACCAGCATTCTCAATCATCACTCCAACAAAGTTGTCGCTGTAGTCGGTGACAACACGGTACTTGCCAGGTTCGCCGCCTATTCAATGGTCAGTCCCTATCCCATAACGATAGTGTTGATGACCTACCAGTCCAAGTTCCACCTTGGATAATAGGATACTCGCGCAGGTCCTTGGTGACGCCCTCAAAGATCTGACTGTTACCGCTCTTGTTGCCAAATTTGTGGGGGTAACCGCCCCTGCCATAGTCATCCCACTTCTTGCACTCTTTGAACGCATTGGCGACATCGTCCTGGGAAAGTGTAACGCCGTCGGTACAGGTAGCGCTACCGATCTTCTTCTTTTTGCCGCGGGTGGTCAGGTCGCTGATAATGTGGCCGGTGGATTCCTCGACCTCAGTCTCAGTCTCCTGGACGCTGCGCTCCTCATTACCACCCTTCTTGTCGTCCTTGCCCTTGTCATGCTTGTTCTTGTCATCTTTGTCTTTTTTAGGCTCGCGCTTGGTCAGGTCGTTAAGGTCGTTCTCCGTCTCCTGAACGGTGCGCTCGAGTCCCGTCGTTTGGGCACTGCGCTTTTCATCGCCACCCTTCTTGTCGCCCTTGTCCTTGTCGTGCTTGTTCTTGTCATCCTTGTCTTTGCCAGGCTCGCGCTTGGTGTTTGTGACGCGTGTGCAGGCCGTATAGGCGCCCCCAACAGTTGCGCCGGTATGCTGCATCACACCGCGGAAATCGCCACGGTTGTCCTTGTAGTCTGTGACCACGCGGTACGGGCCAGGTTCGCCTGCGCTCGTCAGCTCGGCTCAGTATCTTCGCGTTCGGGAAGCCTACCGCCACTGTACACTCCGCCCACGATGATGGGGAATTCCCGCAGATCGGTGCCATCGGGAATATTGCCGAACACCTTTTGGTTGTTGCTCTTGTTGCCAAAGTAGGCCGGGTATTTGCCAATGGAGCCGTCGTTGAGTCTGCGGCACTCGTGCAGGGCCTCGCGGATGTCATGTTCAGATAGTGTGCCGTCGGGACATTGGAAGTCGCCGAGTTTGGCGCGCTTGCTGAGCTCAGGGAGAGGAGAGGCATGGGCGAGGGCCATGAGTCCGTAGAGGACGATGGACTTCATGTCGAACAACATTTCGAGAGGCTGGTGCTTTGGACGATGATGTAGAGGAGAAAGGCTTCTGAGTGGGAATCGATTGCTTTGATGCTGTTGATGATGATGAGAGATCTGGCAATATCCTGAGGCCTTTATATCTTCAGAACCGTTCAGCTCATCTCAATTCCAACATGTTTCTAAGCTCAGAACACTGATAGATTCTCATGATCGTCAGGCTGAGTGAGATTTCGTCAATGTTCAAGGCTGAGAAATGCTCCATGCTTTGGCCCCAGCCGTTCCTCTTGTGTATGCTGTGTTCTGCATACATTATGGTGTTAATATCGAAACGGTCCCAGCAGATCAATTCTGGTCTTGGTCGAGATGCTAAGAATGCTTGATCCCTTAGACCCATGGGGCCAAGAGTGGGGGCGGGGAGTAAGCACTACAAGCACTATGCACAAGCTAGTCTGGCCCCCGCAGCCAAGACAGGCTGTGTTGATGTCGCACCATCAAGCACAGCCCACTAGCTCCTCTGTACAGCCTCATCCACTTCTGCAGATCTCAATTGTGCCTCTTCCTTCCTTTATCAGTCAGTTAAAGTTTCTACTTTCTGTTTCCTCCATCCGAACCGCACTTTCAGTCTACGCGAGAAAACCTCCTTACTGATTACCCGCAAATCCTCACTATGGGAAAGGAACACTTCATCCGACAAATTGAAAACTCCGTTGAGTTCAAACTCCTCGACAAAGTAGTTAAGGAGCAAGTCACAGTGCAAGATGCGGTCCAAGAAGTCATCGATATGACCATGACCGCACTATCTATCCATGGCCCAAGCAAACAAGGCGGTATCGGCCTGCCAGACTACAACATCTCTCTTGCGGTGATGGAGCTCGCTCAACGCCTGGAGCCATCAAAACACACCAAGCTTGTCGAGTTTGTATCTCATCTGCAGAAGCAGATTGCCATTGATCCATCTACAAACGAACCCCTCACGGTCCATCGTGATATCCTCTGGACCGACATGCCGTCATTCGGCTACACAGAGCTGGAGACGTGGTATGAGTTTGGTGGTGATTACAAAGGTAATACATCCTCACATTTTAACAGTCAAAACGCTAACGCATGTAGACCCCTGTGATGCAACGCTAGCTTCTGAGCAACGCGATCGCTGGGCAAACCTTAACGCTTTCCTCGCGCAGCTCACTCAGGCTGCGGACATTCACTATCCCCCTCCCGGGGAGGAAGTGCGATTCTTTCCCTTAGACAAATCACTACGGGCCATCTGGACCATGGCGATGGCTCTTGAGAACGAGCGTCCTCCTGCGTCTCTGGGAGAGACGGCGGCGATGGAGGCCGCTTGCCTGTGGTTCATTTATGCTGCGGAGCGGCTGTGGGCGAATGTGGTCAATAATCGCACGTATCCTGGGGCGGCTGGCGCTGGTCCAGGGAAGAGGTATGAAGAGGAGGGCTGGGCAGGTTATACGCGGGAGCGATGGGGGATATGGGAGGATGCGCTCAAGGAGGCCAGGGCTGCTTGCGAGAATGAGCGGATGCGGGTGCTGATTAACGACGCTTTGGCGAGTATGAGGGCCACCGTAGATCAGTAGTGCATGCAAATTATTCGAGGTCTAGCGATATCCATAGAGATATCCAATTAAATGAACTGGGTGGTCAATTGTATCATAGATTGATGTCTGTTGCTTGTCTAAGGCTAGCAGTGTCATTCCTAATCACATTCACTCATTCATTCATAACTGAACTTTGACCTTATTCGCTTTTTACAAGGCAGATCTGGGTCAACTCCCTCTACCTCATTGACTCTCTTTCCTCCATTCATATACTAAAATCATAATCTTCCTTCCCCACCGTCGTCCGCGGGCTGTTACAGTCTGTCTCTGCTAAATATAATACCTCTTAGCCCTTTCTATATAACACTGTAAGCGACGTTATTACTCAGGTGAGGAACAGAATGTTGAGAGTTGAGGTCGTGAATTATTCTGTAAGTGATATACAGCTGCATGTATAATGACGCTTTATTTACTTATCCGCTACCTCTGTTGTTTCAGTTCATCTCTCAGATGGGAAAAGTAATGCTGTGTCGACTATCTTCTGCTAAAGGGCTTTACTAGTAGTACACTGACGGAAAAATATTCATTTGATATTCCATACTTTCAGAAGAAAAGCCACATCACCTGTCATGACCACTATATCTAGATTATCTACATCCTGGACAATTATGGTGGTGATCAGAGATGCTCTGAGCTTATTGTCCTGAGGCTTTGAGCCTTACGAGCAATATTGACAAGGCAGCCTTAAATGGTGGGGCTGAGGTGAGCTGAACATTTCTTTATTTCCGCCTTATTTTCTGGCCCGCACGATAAAGTTCACTTCTGCACTGCCGAGAGGCCAAAGCCTCGTGTCTGCTGTTGTTTTTATCTCTGCCTGATCAAGGGGATGGACAAGCTCATGCCCAGCCTCTCACAGGAATGCTTAATACGAGGGAATAGTGGGGTTTCAGCCTGGCGCCTGTCGATCCTACCAACATTTGATGGCCCATATGATTGATTGGTTAATGTCGATCTTGTCTGTTATCAACGTGGCGCAGCGGCTGGCAGATCGACAAGTGAGATACCGAATGAGGATGTACTGCATGGATGACCCACGGCCTGTTCGTCTTATTTACCGCTTCTCCTGCCTTTGTCTTACGCTTTTGTCATTCTCTTCAGCCAGATCGACAGCACGCAGGAAGTGCATTCCTACGGAACAGACTTGCACAATGACCAACTCCCTCTCTGCCGCTACCTGCGCCATCTACGCAGTCCTCGCCATCCCAATCCTCTACCTCCTCGTACGACACGGTCGCTACGGTCTTCTGGGATGGCTCTTCCTCTTCTTCTTTTGCACCATCCGCATCATCGGCGGCGCGCTGGCCGTCAACAACCCCAGTACAGCCGCTACCATCATCTCCAGCGTCGGTCTTTCTCCTCTCCTCCTCGCAACAGCCGGTATCCTACACGAGGCGTAAGTCCCAGCCCACAAATACTATATCAATTCTGACATGAGCAGCCGACACTATCGCATCCAACCCCTCGACAAGAAAATGGAATGGGTCTCCGTCCTCGCCTACCACATGCTCGTCGTCGCAGGCGTGGCCCTCACAGCAGCCGGCTCCGCAAAGCTCCAAGAACACGAACAACCCCTCGACAAGGCCGAGAAGATCGCCAAGGCGGGTATTGCCATTCTGGCAGTCGCGTGGGGGATCCTGGTTGCCTGGACTGTGTTCTCGTTTGTTGCGAGCCGGGGACGGAATTCCTCGCTTACGAGGGCGGGGACTGTCGTAAGTCACCCGATTATACCCCGTATAGAGGAATGCTATGCTAATGTAACAAACAGCTACTTATAACCGTCGACTTCTCGCTCGTCTTCATCGGTATCCGAGTCTTCTATAGTCTTGCTGCGCTGTGCACGCAGAAGGCGTCGCTTAATCCTATCACGGGGTCCCTGGCTATTCGCGTGGTGCTGGGATTCCTGCCGGAGGTGATTGCCACGCTGGCGTATATTTTTGCGGGGGTCAGGACACAGGGTGCGGCGTTGTTGGCGCATGTTGAGGAGGAGGAGATGGTTCCCGCTCCGCCGAAGCCGAGGGCTCAGCCTTGGGTTTAGCTGACATGATTTATGCGTTGTGTATATTTAGATTGCGTATATACCTAGATGATGAGATTGCAATGATCAGTAATCTATAACGAACTGTGTGGACGTCTTATAGAGAATGTGTTAATAGCTTCGTTTATGCTAAAACTATTCTAGCGCATAATAGTCGACCGCATGCTTGGATATGTATCCAGTAACAATAACCTCGATTAAGAAGAAAGCTCATTGCACTCAACGCTGTTTCTATAATGCTCTGGGAGGAGATCATAGCCAGTGATGCTAGCGCAGACTATACATGACATTAACTCACAAACGGATGATTACCCAGAATTAGACATTAGACATTAGACATTAGACATTAGGCATTAGATATCATCAGCCCTACAACTCGACCTCCTCAAACCCATTCTTTCCCATCCTCTTCCCCCTCTCAATATGACAAGCCCACGAAGCCCAAACCACAAGCATCAAATGAACCACCCTACACCATGAGCTTATTCCATCTCCATCTCAAGGGGAGTCAACTTACACATTCACAAACACAACCACATACGCAAATATCTCCACTCGGAGCACTGCATCCCCATCACAACCCGCAGAGTAACAGTTATAACCCCCCTCCATCGCCGGCGCCAGCACCGCCAGCCCGATGGCCCCCGCGATCACATTCGCCAGGAACGCAATCAGGTCAAAGGCGAGGTATATGCCCGGGTGGATGCGGCGGGGGACCAGTCGTATCGTCAGGGCGACGAGGGACCAGAGGAAGGCGTACGCGATCTGATCTTGTTAGATTGATGAAAGTAGATGGAGTGCTTAGAGGCGGGTGGCGTACGGTTCCCAAAACGATGGTGTTGATGCTCCCCGCTCCGTCGTCGGAAATGTCCTTGTGGTGTGTGATGGACCAGGCGAGGGAGATGAAGCCCGCGGCGGAGGTGAGGAGGGCTGCGGTGCGGAGGGAGAGGACGGCGGGATGATTATCTGAGAGGGATGTTGGAGACATGGTCGAAGTTGTTAGACAATTTCTGGAGGGGAGGAGGAGTGATTTATATCTGTCATGGTGATCGGCACACCATGAGGTCAGCTCGTGTTGGCGGCGCTGCACTGACCAATCTTGGGGCGGAATCATCGACAGATGCGTCGATCACTGGGCTGTACAGCCTGCGGAATTCTTGGCGTGCCTTGGCGCTTAGCTGGGCAAGAGTTGGTCGCTACTCGATAATGCTCGATAACTTGTTATATGACGGCTAATCCCTGCGGACGATCACCACTGGCCCATAGTACTCCCTCCGCCCCTTGACGGCATACATGACCAAACTGAGGACGAACACACCCCCGAAGATCACCACGCTCCAGTTGAAATTGTCCACTGTGACTGGGGTTTCGCTCGGCCACAACGCCCAGAACAGTGCGAACATGCAATACAGCAAACCGACGATATTGACGGTCAACCCCCATCGGCCTAGGTCCCACCGCCGCGGGGGCAGAGTATCCGGATGCCAGATTTTGCGGTAGATAATACAGCTAATGGAGATGATGTAGGTGTACATGAGAGCTGCTACATTAAGGGAAATAATGGCATTGAAGGCGGTTAGCGAGCCGATGTTGATGAGAGAGAGGAGGCAGCTGATTATGCACGATAGGGCGATCGCATTCACGGGTATTTTGCGTTTGGGGTCGACTTTGGCGATCCAGCGGGCAAAGGGCAGTCCTTTATCCCGGGCAAAGGCGAAGGTCTGCCGGGATGTGGAAGCATTGAAGAGGATGTTGCTGAAGATGACGGGAATGAGGATAATTGCCGTCAGCCCATTGACCCCCGCGACCGACGTGGCGTTCTTGAACACATAGATGAACGGGAATCCGGTGGCGTCATCCAGTGCGTCTTCGACTGAGGGGATGGCAAAAAGGAAGGAGATGACCACCACAATGGCCATGACGCCGTTGCTAAAGTATCCCCACGCAATCGCTATCGGGACGTAGCGTCCTGCGTCTTTGACTTCTTCAGACATGTGTGCTGTCGCATCGGAGCCTGCCAGGGTTAGAGCAATTCGGAACGTGTCATCAACATACTCAGCGAAGCATAGATGGCAGAGATCTGCCCGATCAAGGCGCTCAGCCCCATACTAGACCAGCCTCCACCATTCGTCCACTCCGTGAACACAGCCTTGGCGGATTGGTGCGGAGCCATGGCCCACAGTACAATCACGACGACGGTCCAGGACAGGATATGCAAGATCATCAGCAGGTTATTGAACAGAGGCATCATGTCCGCGGCGTAGACGTTGAAAAAGTAGATGACCACGATCATGGCAAAAACGAACAACGTTCCTTGCCACCGTTCCGGATGGTAGTCTGGATAGCGAACACTGATGAGCCCCTGGATAATTGTACCGGTCAGGAAAGAGCCTGATGCAGAGCCGGCCTGCCATGCTAGAACGGACATCCAGCCAGTGAGGTAGCTCAGGAATTTCTGGTATCGCGGCGAAGCAAACTCGGACACCCAGTGGTATTGTCCACCAGAGGTCGGGGCCCTTTCTGGTCAGCAGTGCTCTTGATCTCACTTGAACTACAGAAAAGATGAACGTACATGGAAGCCATCTCCGACAACGATGCAATGATAAAGCCGAACCCGACAAACGTCCACACATATGACCACACCATCCCCGCGAGTCCGCCATTTCCCAGCCCCTGCGTGTTGGATCTAGATCACTCAGTACGGTCGGTCGCAAGGATCAAGTGCACTCACATGAGAATAAACTCCCACGTTGCCTGAAGTACCGACGCGAAACTCAATGCAGCCAAAGGGCGGAGGTTTCTCTGTTGGTGTCAGAACGTATCATATCACCATCTACCGCTATTCACCTTTAGCTCCTGGACCTTTCCCATGCGCTGCATATCATGATCATCATATACCGTCCCCGTGTGTTTGGCGTCTGTGGACGCGTGATGTCCTGCTTCCACCTGAAGTGAGGCCATCGCCGGCGCCTTGGTTCCCGTCTTCATCGTGGAATTATCGTGTATCGATGCCATTGCTGGATTATCGAATTCGAAGGGACGTAGGTCGACATCCGCAAAGATCGAAAGGAAGAAAAGAGGGGGAATGCAGGATGAAGCAAGGGGGAGTGACGGTGCCCGGAACAAACAAAACAAGCGAGGTGGGGTTACACAGAGGCATGGGCGTGCTCGTGTCTGTTGCTCTTCAGCAGTCTGACGTGGTGCGATAATAAGCATAACCCCCGATCCCAACTGTCAGCATTCTCTTCATCCTCATTTGCATCAATGGTCAGAAGACTCGTCTTGATCCCTGCTGTCTAGGATCATCATGCAACTAATGCATCAGCAAACGTTGTTCACCAACCACTGCAGTTTCTCATCATGCCAGATTCCCATTCCAACCAGCTCTCTCTTTGCAAATCAAGAGGCTGATCCCTGGCGTTAAATTCTGTGATACTTTTGCTGACTTCGCCCTCTCTGGCCATATATCCCGGCCATCTCACCTGCTCTGCTTATATGAGCAGTTTATCATCTTCTCAACAATGTCGCTCTTCCCCAGGAGCAGCGTTTATCGATATCGACGCCAGTCATGACGACTGCCACGGCTCTCCCGTCGGGTGTTAGTCGCCCTCCAACGGTGGACCGAAAGGATAACCGTGGAGGGCTGGTTGTGGTGATCACCGGCTTCTGCTTGGTCCTGGTACTTTCGTCCCTGGCCGCTCGGACGTTTTCCTCGTACAAGAGGCGGACCATCCAGAAAGACGACTACGGGTTTCTGGCTGTAGTGGTAGGACGCTGAAGTTTCTTTGCAAAAACACCCTAATTTGGAGCAGATTGTTGCACTATCGCAGACGTCTCTGGTACTGGCGCAGGCTCACTACGGCTGGGGAGCAACCGAAAAGTCACTGTCCTCCGCAACAAAGGAGAAAATGCTCAAGGTACGTTGAAGCGACCGTGTGTTTTCTTCATACTGACATCCGCAGATGGGATACGCCTCCGACATTCTCTTCGTTGTCGCCCTCGGCCTGTCGAAGATAACCACCACCGTCTTCTACATGACACTTTTCAAGCAGAAACTCCGTGCTGTCATCCGAGGTCTTCTAGTCGGAGGAGGTATCTGGGTTATACTGTCGGTGATATTGTTAGCAGTCCGATGTGGCCATCGACCATGGCTCGATATCGACGTACAATGCAGCGGTTTGGTATGTCAACGCTATCCAAATCGACCCATGCTGACAGACACAGTTCCAAAGATGGCAGGCAATCACCGCTATTGATATCATCATCGAAGTCCTCCTCATCCTCTACTCCGCCCGAGCGATATACAGCATCAAGATCTCCACACGACAAAAGATCGTCGTGTTCGGCACCCTCAGTTGTCGAGCCATGTAAGAACCCTTCCCTGTTCCACAATCCCGCTGACGAGAGCAGACTCATCCCCCTGTCGGCTACGCATCTCTACTACATCAAGGTCCAGCTAGATTCAGATAACCCAACCCTCTATGGCGCGTTCGCCAGCATCACCGCAGAACTCTACCTCGCCATGAGCGTTGTTTGCCTCGTCGCTTCGTTCATGAAGCCCGTGCTGGCCGTCTATGTCGACGAGTACGGCATCGCCTACACGGACGAGGTATCACCGCCGAACTCGAAGCTGCGAAGTCATACCTCGTCTGAAAGCAGGTCGCGTCGGTTGCGGCGGTCGGAGACAGAATACGATCGTGGCTGGGACCGGATGCCGGATCGGACCATCCCGGCTGCTTCAGGGGGACGCATCATGAAGACGGTGCAGATTAGTGTGAGCGATGGGCCGATGGAGCTTGAGAGGCGGGAGCCGGAGGTCGTGATTGGTGTATAATGTACTATATAATTTGTGTGTTGATATTTTGGCTTCGACATCATGATAGACGGAATATATTGGCAATGCTCCATTAGAAAGGGATTGATGTGTATAAAGGCAACCGTGTGCTGCTTCACGATGACCCCGCTGCGCCAGTCGAGAACGGAGTTGGTCGAAGAATTGATCCCAACGTCGGATTCAGAGGCTTTCTGAGGTTCTAACAAAGGAGACGCAATAAAATAACTGAATTAATTGCCTACAGGTCTATGGATTGCTCGTTGAGCAAGTTTTCGTACTGATGTTTTTCACCTTTCAGCAAGCGGATATATATAATTGTTAACAAGCTTCAGCCTCACGTCCGACTGCATCAGATACGTAGACTGAGGATTGTATGGCTTGCTAACGTCATAGATTTGAGCACTAATTTGTACATCTAACCTAAGTAGAGTCATATCACAGCTTCAAAGGAATAAAAGTGGTTGGGTTCATTACAATAAGGGCCAGTCACATGACTGGCTCTGTGTTGGTATGAATGACTCGGTGAAGATAGTCCAGATCTTTTGCCCACGCTGAGGGGTAGACAAATCTTGAAATGACCTGAAGAGGCTGAATCATCACCTTTTAATCAACTTGCTGCAATAAATCTCCAGCGTCACAGCTGAGGGGAGAGTCACACTTGGCCCGGATCTGCAGCTAGGCAGCCATCTCCCCACTATTGGCCAGAACGTTAGCCTGTGGCGTGGATCCTTAGGCAGCACTGCCCCAAAAAATATACATAAGTGAGTACCCAGAATCAGTCCATGTCAACAGCGGCATCCATCATGAACGGCACAGTCGAAAAGGTCTTGTATCTCTCCTCCCTTGCTGTGGGATCCTGGGTAGCCAAGAGACTCCTGGACGAATATGGCGATCTCCCACTGCATCTCCTCTGCTCCAGCATCGAGGTCCACTCCTACGATGAGGCCTACAATTACCTCCTCTACTGGCTTATGAAGCAAAAGTTCAACGCGAACAAAAACCGCTTGCTGGCCATAACGTCGCTGACGAGCGGTCATGGGGGTTTCTTCGGTGAAGACAGCAACAAGGACAATGATGCGGCCGAGGAGGACGAGCTGGAGGTCCACGCTGATGCAGAATACAAGGCCTCCCTGGCGAATACCCGTCCCTTGCTCTGGACTCCCTCGGCGGGAACACACTGGTTCCGGTATCGCGGTCGGTATCTAGCGCTCACGCGGGAGGTAGAGGAAAATCGGCAAACGGTGTACACGCGCACAGAGAAGCTGCGGGTCTCCTGTATTGGGCGGGATCCAGCCATTCTGAAGGAGTTGATGCAGGATGCTCGGGTGGCGTTCTCGCAAAAGGAGAAGGGGAGGACGGTCATCTACCGCGGCATGAAGTCGATTTACGATGGCGAGTTGGCTTGGAAAAGGTCGACTTCGCGTCCTGCCCGACCACTGTCCACTGTCATTCTGGACGAAGTGGTCAAGAAGGCGTTTCTCGAAGACATTCAGCACTATCTGCACCCCAGTACGATGCGCTGGTACAGCGACCGTGGCATTCCCTATCGGCGGGGATACCTGTTCTATGGACCCCCGGGGACGGGGAAATCCAGTCTCGCGTTCGCCGCAGCAGGGTTCCTCGGCTTGAATGTGTACATGCTCAACCTGAACTCGCAGCAGCTTACGGAGGATGCCTTGACGCAGCTGTTTCTGACGCTTCCGAGACGATGTCTGGTGCTGCTGGAAGATATCGACGCCAATGAAGTGACTGGTCGCCGCAAGCCAGGTGCACGGCGCCGAAAGGGAAAGAACGGGATCTCGCTGTCATCCTTGTTGAACATCATCGACGGTGTCGCGGCTCAGGAGGGCCGTGTGCTGATCATGACGACGAATCACCATGAGCACCTCGATCCGGCGCTCATCCGACCCGGCCGGGTAGACTACAAGCTGGAGTTTCAGCTCGCCAGTCGAGATCTCTCTGCGGCCATGTTTCGGAACATCTTCCAGGTCTACACGCCGGCTGAAGTGGATAGTGCACAGGTTGGCTCTTACGTTCAGGGCGACCTATCGGCGAAAGAAGGGCCTGCAGCGATTGATCTCCAAGATCTCGCCAAAGGGTTTGCGGAGAAGATTCCGCCGTGCACCTTTTCTCCTGCTGAGGTTCAGGGATATTTGCTGCGGTATCGGGATTCACCAGAGGATGCTGTAGGGGGTGTCGAATCATGGGTTGAAACATCGCTGGCCGAGAAAGCAGCTAATGACCATGTGCTTGATGACAAAGAAGACGAGGGTAGTAAGAGTGAATCTGAAGACGAGTCCGAGGAGGAGGATAATGAGAATCCGGATAAAGAGGCATCTTGATGTGATTCAGAGTCATTCTCTGCCTTGCGTTTGGTGCCATCATCCTGAACATAGAGAGATGACGAGGAAAGGACCTTATACACCACACAGTATATTAAATTACTAAGATAGTCTATCATAATATATGCACAACAAAGGAGAGCATCAGACAGCAATCATTAAGAAACAATGGCACCTTGTTCTCCAAGTAGGTGGCCCCCACTTGATTCTGTCTGCATGTCATGCTATACACCATCCTCACAGTTCGATGGAGCAAGCACAACATCATCAATAAACACCCTCCCCAGATAGGAAGATCCCTCAAAGGTACAACTAGCCACAATATTCAAATACTCCTGCGCCAGCCTCGGCCGGTAATGCCCAGAGATAGACGTCCACTCGCCAGAGTTGTACAGGATATCGGTGGCCACGAAACCCGTAGTCGAGTTCTTGCCCAAGTACACATAAAACGAGCAGTAGTTTGCGGCGGGCGATGCCGCTTGCACCTGCATGCTGAAGGTGTAGTCGATGCTCGGGTCGAGGTTTCTCAAGGGCTGAGAGATGGTGTTGCCTCGGTTTCCGATGGCAGTTTCTAGGTCACTGCTCCGATCAGTTGAGCGCTGACAATTCATGGACAGACATACAGGTAGTAATCCCCGTCATATGCTTCGGTTGCATTGCTTATCTTGGCCACGTTGAGGGCAGATGGGAGCCATGGGAATAGATTGCCTGATTCGAAAGATGGGTTGACGACGAGGTTGCAGGGTGTTGAGAGGGCCATTTTTATTGCTAGTGATCAATATAGAGTTTATGATTTGGGAAGGAATACCTTTATATATGCCGTGCTGGGTTCTATGAGAATCCTGATTTATAACTTTCTAAGACATCTATGCAGGTGTCAAGCATCATCTCCACGCGAGGGGCTTACGCGCGGGAGAAACTGAGCCAATTAGCGGATCGGGTGGTTGACTGGTTGTTATGGTGACATCAGGTCGCCTTATTTAGTTCGTTTAATTAGAGCCGCTAATACGTGAGTCATTTCCTTAGTTTGCAAGAAATTCCGTGGCAACAGGACCAGATGATTTTCGTATAATAAAATTGGATGCCTGAAAGATCTCGAACCCTCACTGTTCACCACCAAGCAACGTCAACATGTCTCTCAGTCTCTCTCATGCTAGCCTTTACAAAGGCCTTGCCATTGGCCTCCTTGTTTCATGGACTCTCACCGCGCTCAGTTATACCGCCCTTGTCGCCCTCAACACCAACAGCACGTACCTCGAGATCATCGCTTGCACCACCATGTTCACCTTCCTCATGTGCCGTCTTCTGGTCGCTTGGAACCCGTCTCCTAAATCTGAAAATATCACCATAGCTCAGCTAATTGCTTCCGCGGACTCTGGGTCTTGCCGGGGTGCTCTCGTCCTATTCTCGCTGTGCTGCACATGGCTCTATGAGCTACTCAACCAGGCGTTGGTGTTGTTCTTCATGACGGTCTTCGGGGGTGTTATCGCGACAGCCATATACAATGATGCGTTTACGGACGGTGTACAGGAGACTGAACCCCATAACGGAAGCACAACATCCCTCTCCGTCCATGTCAAGGAGTTCAAGGAAACGGTCGGATTTGATCCGACAGAGCTTTTCAAGATGATTCCCCCGCGAGTGTTGCTTTGTTTTGTTGGACTGATGTGGCTGAACTTTTTGAGCCTGGGGGCTTATGTTCTGGGCCATGCGGTGGTGTCGTTGAAGAAGGTCTTGTCTTCGCCTACATCTACGTCTACTACGACGGAGTCGACGGTTGATAAGGCAGTGGCCGTGGCTTCAAGCGAATAGATTGAAAAGTTCGCTGGTTAGGTGAGCAGCATATACCGGCGTGTAGATCTCCGTCTCGATAATGCCGAGATCGCCATCTCTGACGCATCTGTCACGGTCTGGCAAACTGTAGCATTAGATCTAATGTCACATAGCCCAGAGAAGCCGGGGTGCTCCCTTTAAAGACTACCTTATCGTCCACGCTGACCGGAACTGGATACTTTCGTCGGGAAGCTGTGAAGCTTCATGACTACCTGCGACACACCGGCTGCGTTGTCCTAAGAGCACTGGATCCAGACGCTGTTCTTGACCCTCTCACAGAACCAGTGCGTTTCAGAGCCCTAAGAGGCATTGACTCTAACTGTCTGTATGAGATCTTCATCAAATTAAACTATCCACTATTGACAATGGGCAAACCACGCCAGAAACGTAATTATGCAACACATTCATCAATCCAACCAGACTATGTTAGTAATGCTAGATCTGGCTGGAAGTTGAGATCCTGGCTGTTACGACAGCACGTTCATTCCTTCATGAGTTCTGGACGCTGCTTTGGTCCATACTGGAGCCTGCCACAGTCGCAAGCGTGTCGTCTTCTGGATAGATGATCTTGATGATGCTTGAATTGGACATGTTCCTGTAAGTACCTCTGGAAGACTCATGAGGGCAGTTATGACAAAAAATCCGACATTGTAACAGCAGCGCTCCTGAAATGGAGTTGCCAAAGTCACTGTGCCGCAAACGCAGCCGCATAAACATTCATGTGCTTGACAAACCCGCCTAACCTTCTCGGCCTCCAGCCAAGAAGTTGCTCAGCCCGCGCAGAAGAGCCCCGGAACGTCGTACTCATTGCTTTAGCAAACTTGTCCCCGCCAGCACCCTTCAGCGTCACCGTCCCTTTGAAACCCAGGCTTACAGCCATAGATTCGAAGATCTCGCGCATGCCCTCCTGGCTCGTGACCAGGTCAAAAACAGGGTATACACCCGTTCCGGAGACGCAAGGGAGCTTCGCAATAGCGCACTGGAAGGCTCGTGCTACGTCGTCGACATGTACCAGACCTGGCCTTGCATCCGCCTCCAAAGGGATCTCAATCGACGTCTTCTCTCCACCCCTCGCTGCGTTGAGAAGCGGCGTAACAAAAGACGACCAGATCGTCAGTTCCCTGCCATAAATCAACGCGGGCCGGAGAATCATCACATCCAGCACCTCGGTCGCGTTTAGTATCTGCTTTTCGAGATCACGACGCCAGGCAACTAGCTCCGGGGCAGGTGAGGGTGCCAGATCTACGACGGAGAGGTCGTTAACGGCTCGGGAAGACGAGCCGTGCACCCAGGTCCCGGAGCAGTAGATGAAGCCAAGCTTTGGTCCTTTCACGCCGTGACGCCCGTATTCCTTCTGCCGTTCCTGACCGATAAGCATCACGTTGTGGAGGAAACTATAAGAATCCTGGTTTGCGCCTGAGACGTCGACTAGAATGCCAATGTTCTCGGAGCGGATCACGGAGAGTACGGCTCTGGATCTTCGACCGGATTGCTGCAGAGAACGGGTATTATCTCCTGTCGGGCGAGCTGGGCTGCTTTCTCCTGCGAACGTGCCACGCCGTAGACTGTGTGTTGGCCTGACTGGACGAGCCTGTGGGCTACGTGCTTGCCTAGATATCCCGTTGCTCCTAGGATGAGGATTCTCGACATGGTTGGAATAGGAGAAGAGAGGAATAACCGTGATTTATGCTGATTTATTGAATGCCCTATACAATAGAATGAGAATCTCGAGAGTATGTGATTTGGTTGAAGCTAGGGCTTGATATATGTTTCTATTCGGACTTAATAAGGCTAGAACCGCCGAAGGTCTACGCTCCCGGTTTTATCCTCCTCTACGGAGTACGGTTTTAAGTCCGACAGTAGGTAAGCACCTGATGTCAGGCCCAGTCAATAGCTCTCAAGCTCCGAGGAATCTAATCATACACCATAATGATGGTTTGATTCCAGTTCTGGATATCTCTACTTTGTCGCAGGGAGTTAGTCACTCCGAAGACAGTAGTTACTCATCCCCGTCCCTACCGGACCCGCCCGGAGACCGGAGCGGTTTGCCGATCTAGGATAGCAGTAGGTACACCCGAACCCCAACTTTTATCCACCAGGCAAATCCAGCATCCCTGGGAGACTTCTACTTCATGAGTTTAAGTGTCAACTCAAACCTAACAAGAGGTACTGGGTCCAGGCTGAAGGGGACATTAGCACCTATCCAGGTTACGAGTATGTGCCTTGTCCTTGCTCTTCAGGGCCATCTTCTTTAATTCACGAGCGGAGGCTGTAATAACTTAGGGGCCTGTGCTGTATGATGAATCCAGCTGCATGGTAAGTATCCCATTCCATTCATTGCCCTCATTTCGAGCATGGAAGAGGCATAACTACCTACATCCCTTTTGGGAAATCCGCTCCTGAGCTGGTTAATGAGAAGATTGTATAGAGACATTATACTACTAGGCCAAAAAGGATGTCAGGACACGGGCATTGTCAGTCTAGGCTAGTCTTCGGGTCTGCTCCTCGCTGGATCCCTGAACAAGAGATATTAGGAATATGTTCAGGCTGTAGGGAAGATTGCAACTATCGAATTATATGACCGCTTGCCCGATTGGAAGGGATGTGATTTGACTCTGCACCGGCGCTCTTGGCAGAATATTCGGTAGTATCCGATCATTTGATTAGCCGAAATCATAGTCATTCGTTTAGAAGAATCGGACCTTCATTGATTTTTAATTGGCCATATAAATCACTAATGATTTGCGAATCAAACTAGTACTATTAATTTCAACAGTTATGAGCCTGGCTTGCCCTTAAGGGACGCACGGATTGACTTCTGGTATCATTCTTTGAAGGCTTGCATATTGGAGAGCTCTATCTCATGGTATTTGGCGAGATATCTCATTAGAATTAACTTGCCTAGTTCAGAAGAATTAAAGTTATATTAACACCGCCGTCACCCCTGTATCAAAGCGGACATGGAATATCACATTAAACGAATAAGATCCACCAAAAAGGTCCCCATCATGCTGGATTCGCCCGATGATTACGCGAAACCCTTGAGCGCTCCAACCAGCACGATTACACGTTTAACCACGTTTAGACCGTTTAAATCGACTCCAGCATTCCTTATTGGCCGGAGACACCCACATAGACTGGCTGACCCAATCCGCGGTTTGGGTTGCATAGGGGTTGACTCTGATCTAATCCGCACGGATATGGATGCACATGGATATGGATAACCCGTTGGGTGTACGTGACCTAAAGGCTCATAGAACTGATAAGCTTATCTAACAAGATCTAGGCGTAGGTACGGAGTAGATTCACTGAGAAAAAATTAGAGTTATGGTGGGGTCTATATTTTAGATTTATGGTTAGGATAGTAGTGGTAAGAGATATATCTCCGCACCACTTTTCGTCTTAACCTCATAGAGTAAGTTTTCAATTGACCCATGCCTGGAAAATCAACCCCTCTTGCACCTCCGTTAGCGAGGTCCTTTCCAGCTAGTGGTTTGTACAGAGCCTATAGATTAGAATCCCATAACATACTTAGCTACTAGCAACCTCGGCCACCCTTCCACTTTTGCCCTGTCCCTTGATTTCCGGTTCCAAATATGGGCTTGGCGGAGCTATGTCCTGCTGCAAAGCTTTCGGAGAGAAGAAGACGCTAATGGTCTGATTCAAGTGATTCCATCTTTTGGACTTCCGTTGGGCCAAGTCTGTAAAAACGTGCCCATGTCAGCTAGGCCGAAACCACCAACAAGTATGAGGAGCTCCTCACCGTTCAGGATATAGAGTAATTCAACCAATATGGGCACCCAGATTGTCAAAGCAGCAATCTGCCCGAAGCCCCACTGATCATCTTCAAATTTGTCTCTCGCCAAGCTTCGCAGATGCCTTCGTTGTCGCCACATCATTGTCAGGCCGAGAACCATGCCTGCAGTCAAGAGTCCAATTAGTAAGACCCAAATCATCATTAATATCCTGAACAGCGACTTGTGTAATTTGTCTGCCTGGAATTTCTTCTTCAGAGACTCTATCCAGAATCCAACGGTACCAGCGACGGCAAAGATAGCAACGGTCCATGATGGATATGGGACAGGCTTGATGACGCTGTAGTCGCTTGAGCTGTGCGCGCAGCCATCAGAGGCAAGCCTCCAGTCTGCCCTACTGTCACTGCCCAGGTGGCTCTGGCCTAGGGCAACAATCACTAGGACAAACACTACAAAATAGAGCAGCACTCGCGCGCCCCAGCGCGACCTTGGTTGCGCGATGACCAGGCAGAAGAAGGTCACAAGGATGCTGTTAACTTGCAGGAATGCCAAGGCCTGCATCTCAGCGATCTCAAAGGTGGGCGGGTTCTGTGACAGGTTTGCGATCGTAGCTAGAGCGGACGAACAAACAAAGAAGCCATTCGAGGAGAAGAAATTCGTTTGAACGTCTTTTAAGTCTCGGATGAAGGCGCTCGCTGGCGCTAAAGTGAGATAGAATATACGATAAACAGGACCGATGAGGATGGTAAGCCCGGTCTGTATGCTATATGCATACATCATCTGGATTAGGAGGAGGCACAATCGATCAGCTAGACGTTTGTGGAGAAACATGGAGAAAATTTGTCTCTGCGAACTTAACTTACCCCGATCCCAGAAAGATCGGGGTTTCCCACCCCGTATGTGAGCAGGCACAGATTCTGGCAGTTCTGGACCTCCACAGTGATGTTTAGCCCGTTCTTGTTGGCGTAATCGAAGAATTCGTTGATGGTGCCAAAGTTACATGTCCTATTCTCTCCGATGGATGTTCCTGTGGATGTAGCTGATATGGCGCTCGAGACTTCGGATGGGGTTATTCTCTGTGGAAATGCTCCAGCACCCTGTAAGCATAACAGAGCGTACGCTGCGAGGTAGTGGAGAAGGGGTCGCATGGTCGATTAAGCTGTAGAGCGAACCTCAAACGTGAATTCATTAAGAGGGATTGGTATTATCCAGACAGGGAGGCGCTTTCTCTTGAAATACTCACGGTGCCAGCATAAGTCGCTTGAATACTTCTCACCACGAACCTTGATTCACAGCTGCAGAATAAGTAACCAAGGCTGAGGTCAACTCACTACTCAGCAAATCAACGGTGCCCTACCTGACGCCTTATCGTTGGACGTCAGCACCGTTTACTTGGGATCCATGGTGTATACTGAATTGGGGATAGCCACAGTGCACAAAGTTTGGGACAAGATAAAGTAAAATGAAATTCATCGAATGATAGGGGCTGGGATTGAACAAACGCACGGCCCGACTACCATTCGTGGACATCGTCGCTTCATAGTAGCGCATCAGGATGTCCAGCGTAACGCCAAATCAGGGCTTGGGTAGTTAATTTGGGTCTGGCTGCAACTCAGCCAGCCACACTTCTCTCTAATACATTCTTAAGAGGCTATGTATAACACTGATCCTGGCCACCCACCCTATCCCAGTAGGAAATTTTAACTACAGTCGTCAACAGTGTAAACATTACACAAGGAAACCAGGTCGGGGACACGAAATATGAGGAATGAGGGAGGCGACCTATCATTACCCATAAGGGCCTGGCTTCGCTTCTCGCCCCCAAAATAGCGGCCTGATTCAGCATCAGACCGGGGGATGCATTTCCAGCCCAGCTCACTGGCTGTAGAGCGGGAAATCAGCCGCCACAATAGGGTCGGAGCAGTTGTTAGCCAAAAATGCCAGAGTTAGTGCCGGGGTTAACGCCTAAGTTCACCCTAGCATGGCCGTCTTGACCCGTTTCACAGTACATATACCATTGCTGACAGATTGGCCTAATAATGACCAGCAAAGCCAAGAGAGGAAAGACTGCGCTATGGCATCTGGGTGGGGGGATACGAGAACTGACAGGGATTTATCCCCAGGCTTGCGGCCGCTTGCCTTCAGCCGCAAAACTTGAGCACAGTTCTCATTTCCCACCTCTTCTTCACAGCCTGTAGGGTAAGCTCGGAATTTCCTACCGCCAATTGGAGGTGAACTGCCCCCACTTTGGTAGGAACATGCATGCAGCCAGTTTCTTGGCGTTTGGATCCAGCTTCCTCTTCAAGTGCAAAGAAATAGGCACACTCCTTGGGAAACTTGGTGGTCCGGGTTCGCGGCTTAACTGACTAGTTAATTAAGTTAAGTGCCAGATCTCTGACTAAGATCTTGGAGAAACGCCCCATAGCCTGAAGGCTGATTTTGGTCCCGAATCACTGAAAGTTAGGCATAAAGTCGAACCAGCTACCCCTCCGGGACGTTCTGCGCTGTACGTCGCTCAGAAGCGATCCCAGTCACGGATCCCTAGTTACAAGCCATCACTATGGCTGGAGTTGGTAGTAACCTGAAAGCTCACCCATATGAGCCTTCTCAAACTTCCGAGGTCGGCTCAGAGACAAGGAGTGCGACAACCACTGAGTATAGGCGCCATCCCGTCTACTATCCCAGCGAATGGCTTTTGGAATCCACCAGTTCAGTCGTGGCCCTAGGCCTCCTCCTTGGAATTGCTATTATCTTCTGGTATATGGACAACAGGCCTCTCTCTGCCTGGGGCGGTCGCGTCTCTCTGAACGCGACAATTTCTATCCTGACAACTGCATGCACTACGGCGCTGATGCACGGAGTTAGCGCATTTATCGGACAGTCTAAATGGCTCCACTTCAAGAACAGGCCTCGCAAGCTCGCTGACTTTGAAACATTTGACGGAGCAAGTCGCGGTGTCTGGGGGTCTATTCTACTGCTTACCACTATCAAGTGGAATCTAGCCACCATCGGCGCATTCATCACGATCTTGCGACTTGCTTTCTCACCTTTCACACAACAGGTGGTTTTGATTAAGCAGCATGAGATCATCTCTCCTGCTGACACCGCCGCCTTCGGATATGCGCACAATTACAGCCGGAATACACTGAGTGGCCTGGCAAACGCTGGCGTCGGTAAGCATCGACAACACCCTACATAACCAGAATACAGCTAATATGCTTTCTGGCTAGAGAATGTCCCGCAGGATCCTGGTATGCAGTCCGCAATTATGCAGGCTCTGTATGGTGTCAACACTACAGAACCTTTCAAGTGCCCCGGGGTATGTCGCTGGACCGGGTCATACATATCACTTGGGTTCAAGGCTGCGTGCAAAAACGTCACCCAGGAAACATTGCAAACGGCTACCTGTGAGGGTGACGAAGTTTCCCTGCGGCAATGCAACATGACAACACCAGGAGGAGTCGGCCTTGCAACTCGCGCGTGGTTTACCGAATTGGCGACAGAATACTACATGAACGCGTCGTCGCTGCTGATGGAATCAGTTGGATTTCCAGATTCATTTCCCGAAATAACGCGATTTGCAATCTATAGATCGACTCCGGACTCCAGTTTTCGATTACGGGATGTCAATATTACAGAGTGCTCTCTCTTCCTCACGGCCTACGAATACAGGGGAGCCGAGGCCAATGGTAGCGATTTTTCCTTTGCGAGCAGGCAGGAGGTCGATTTCGGCGTGAAGAATCCCTGGGCGTTCAGGAGCGAAGAAGCCCAAACGGAAACGAAACTCAAGCACTTGTACACGAACGAGTCGACGAGTGGTGGTATCCATATTCCTTCTCTTGCAATCAGCTATGCCAGTCTCGCCGCCCTGGAAAATTTCCTTCTGTCCTCAACAATAGTTTCCGAGTGGGTCGCAGGGAACTTTATCAATACAGACCTCGGTGTCGCCGCTGCTCTATCGGGCGACGTGGACATTAGCAACCGGTTCGACAGAATGGCGACTGCCATGACGGACCACCTGCGGTATGGTCCGAATACCCAGTCTGCACAGGGAGAGATAGTTCAGAGCGAGCCATTTGTATTCATCCGCTGGGGCTACTTCGTTGTTCCGATTGTTACTGAGGGGCTTGCGATTTTGTTCGCCGTCTCGAGTATTTTTAACAATCGCCGGAGCCGTCGTGTTCCCCTGTGGAAGTCTTCAACGCTTGCTGTGTTGGCCTGTCAGCATGAGGCGCGACTTGGGCTTCTACAGACTAGCGGCAAGGATATTAACGAGATCCAGCATGAAGCAAGTAAGGCTGAGGCACGGCTGCAATAGTGCCAAACGTGATGTGGTGTAAATGAGTTATGAGAAGACCAATCATGATAGACAACTTAGTATAAAATATATATTAATTCGCGGAAACCGTCGGAATTCGTACGTGAGCGATACGCCCTCACCACGCGCGAGCTGGCTTGAGACCTAGGGCTGGACGGCAAATGCAAAGACCTAATCAACCATTCAGCAGCTCACTCAGTGACCACAGCACAGGCTGGCCGACCACACAGCGAATCCTAAAGAAGCTGCATCATGTGCAGGGGCAGTGAACTTGGTTAAACAGCTACTCAAGGACTCACTACATGAGGGTGTAAGACATAGCTAACAGTGGTTAGTTCCATCATCACCAGTCATTTTCTCGTCCACCACCATCCCCTAGATGAACACGGATTTGCCCAGGAGCTTAACTATCCTGTCTTCAGAGATCATTAATATCCTGTAACAGTGTCAGGAGTGTGGTGAATAGACCATATTAACAGAATATATCCACTAGATGAAGAAATCATATGAAGTTGAATGTTGAAGCAAGTCTTAGCATCAACAGAAAGAGTAATAACCTCTCATTTCTGTACACTAAATATCATGAGTGATACCAACCCTATGGTATTAAAGTCACTGGAAATTTTGGTGCCGAGTAGTAAAAATTCCCTATACTAAGAACCAACATATAATGGACTTAGCTCAAACCATTAGTAACTCAGGCATTTTACAATTAAAGGCTCTACATTTCTGTTGTGCGTATATCTCTGGGATGATTTGGGAACCTATGTTTCAACAGACCTTCATGAGCCCTGCAGGGCCTCCTTTTGTCTCCTCCATAGTTTCATAGGAACATCAAATTCCTTCTCCGAATTTAGAACCATTCTCGCCGTTTTTCTACCGGCCGCGTGCCAGCCATAGGTAATTCAGAGTTGCTTGGAATTGATCCTCCTGCTGGTCTAATTTCCTTGAGGAAGGCTTGACGTCTCTGCAAACCTACCAGCTTCATTTCTGGGAAAGCATGTATTTGTGAATCATTCAGAGCAAGCTGTTAATGAATCTTGCTTGGATAACACATCATATCATAGTGCAACTCAATCTAGGTATAGTGCTTATCTAACCACGCACGCAAGTTATAAACAGTCAGGCACTCTAAAAATAGACTCTCATGTATGGTAATTCCCAACTGCTACCGCAGCTTCTTCGCAATAACCAAAGCCATTAGACTATCAACTCTGAGACTTGCAAGGCTAACATCATCCTGCAAGCCAGAGAGTTCCATGGCTGCCTCAGCCCCCTCATGGAAAGACGAACTCCTCCAGCAATTGATTCAACCAATCTAGCAGTTTGCGTATACCCACGGCAAGAATGCAACCAATTTCAGCTATGATTATAGACGCGATGGATCTCCTATACACCAGCCGCCATGATGGTTTTGCCTAGTCTCCAGTGACAGTGACTTTACCTGGCTAGCTGCTTGTATCTGTGAGTTAGGTCTTGTTGGTGTATGGCTTTAGGGAGTAAAAGACGCCCTAGCCCTTTATCACTGCCTGTGATGAATTCATCTACACTGAAAAATCTCGTGCATCTTGATGAGCTTGTGCCGCGTGCTGGTAGCATTATTCTAGTTGGGAATGTTTGGGCTTCAATGATGGACATTTAGCAAGTCAGTTACAAACATCCGTAGAAGCAGCCTCCGATGACGACGGATGGGCTATGCTCTCCAACGTCGGTCAGCTCCTGACCTAAAGATATCCAAACTTCGATTCTCGCAGTTATGGGTATCATAAACGATGTGATTTGATTGCTGCGTCTCCTTTGTTCGAAAGCAGCCGCCAGCACTTATCTACAGAGATTTTTGTGCGCAATAGGCGCCGGAAGTCTTAGAGATGTACGGAATATATATATCCTTGAATTAGCATATTGTTTAGAGCTTTATGGAATGTTTGAGCACCTTGAGTAGAATTTTCGTTCAGGAAGGCTTCGGTGTGTGATAGAATATACTAACCTGCATGGAGAATATGACACGGGCAGAGGCTGGACTTGACTCCCGAAGAAGAAGGATAACCCGGCACGACCGAACTGTCGAATTTGGAAAGGGCTTCTTCGTCAAGCGGGGTGTTACTAAGAAATACAAATGCTTTGTAGCCAGAGTCATCAGGGCTGGGAACCCCGTTCCAAGCGGACGACGCCGGGAGTTGCAGGTGTTGTGGGCCGAGGAAATGTAGGTAGATCCTGGAATCACTTACTAGTTTCCTTTATAAGAGACGTCGAAACCGCTCATACCTTTCGCTTGCAGATTGTCCGAATCATAGATACCTGAAGCAGTCCAAGCGCTATTGGACTGGTATATCGCAAGGTCAATGCGAGGCTTTCCTGATCTCAGGATGTGCTGATTCCTTCCCTGGTACCCAAGTACATCGCCCATGTGCCGCCATGCGGGTTGAATATGACTCCATGAATCGGTGGTGCCATAGCTGAATGGCTGATAACCCGGCCAGGTGGTCTGCGCATATGGCACACTGTACGCCATGCCGTGGATGACCATCATTGTCAATCCCCCAGCATATGATTATTTGATCGAGAGCAAGAGCTCTGGGATGGTCCGGCTATATGCAGGCTGGAAAGCAGCTCCATCATCCGATGAAATATCACTTTTGCCAGAAAGCTGGGTTGGGCTAGACAGAGACTAATAGGCATCTACGATATCCTTAAATCTGAGAGATTCCCCTTCCAGATCATCCACTGACGGAACTTTGTTCGGCTGAAAATAATCTTATTTACAGGTTACTATATGGTAACTAGGAGACTCATAAAACCTGTATTGAGAATTTTATTCTATGTGAGTTAGCTAATTTAATATAGTAATCTAGATATTCTTAATAATACTTGCTTGGAGTCTGCTGATAATTTGTATTATAATACTAAAATGATCTGCAGTATATGCTCTGTATACATACTCCTCAATATATGGAGTATACATATGTACCTATAAGTTACCTTTATTAAATAGAAGTAGTAGGTATACTGCATTTATAAGACTATATGAATGGGCAGACTTAGCGCTCTTTAAGAACCCTCATATCTAAGGAAGTATAAGAAGTAATTCTATACTATCCTCCTAGGCTGCTATCTATTAAGCTCAGGTAAAAATAACAAGGGTAATTTACATAGTATGTAAAGGATCCACAAGACAGGGTAGATGAGCTTGACTAGGTAAAGATTGGTAACAAATGGAGTCTAGTAGCGGACGAGTATAGGAATGTAGTATATGTGGAACATTAATAGATCACTGATTAACAAGAATAACCCTTGTCCTCCTAACTTTAAAATGGATCTGTGAACCATAATAGGCTGTTGGCGATTGAGTTCAATGATGCAGATATTATATTGCGTTGTACAGAATGACAAGCGCCTGTTATACTAGTGGACAGTCTGAACCTGGGAGTTTGTGAGAGGTTTGGCGACTCGTCTTTGACGTTGGGACGAAGACGTCATGGTAACAGGTCTAGGGGCTGTGCTGGTTTGTGCTGAACCACGTCAAAGGTTTCTTAGCCATAGGAAACAAGCAAATGTGGCGATTCGCTGAAGTGGGTTAAAGCTGACAGGTCAGATTTGCTTGGTTTTTAGCGCCGATACTAGCTCCCACTTACTCTGTACATCGAAGCACAATGAGGTTTTTGGTCTTTGGATCTTCGATTTCGTCCGAGTCCTTGTTTCACACGAGCGGCTTACATGAAATCTTGTCAAGGCCTCAAAGCGATCACCCATGTCTCATAAGTCTGCAGGGAGACTCCAACGATGGTAAGAAAGGTAATCCAGACAGGTCTCACGAACCAGATCGGCCGAGGCCGTGCTAGACTTCGCCAAGGCGTCACAACAGCTTCGCAGCCATTATACTGTAGAACCGGGATGCTAGAGCCGTGCCATTGCCAACAGCCGCAATGCATAGTAAATACATTTGGAATGAATTTTAAATAGATTCCTCAATTTTCATTCAAGGACTTCCATCGCCAATTGTTGCCATGTTCACGAACATCATGCAACACGACCAAGTGAAACAACTATGGAGAGCTTCTGTTTGGTGGGAATCGTGGCATTGCATAAGGCGTCATCCTTCCCTGCGAGGACAGCGCACTTAGCGTCATGCCAAGCATAACTGGTCATTTGGCACCCGTTCGGTAAAGGCTGGCGAGCGTGCTGAAGTAGACTGGACCTCCTTTTAAGCTCACGATAGTCTATGGAAATCTCTGCTGAAGCGAGTCAACCCAGACCTGAATGACAGAAGATATTAACAGTTCAGAGGAAGACAGAAAACAGCTCCTAGGCGAGACGTCAGTACAATCAGACAAAATGCGCTCTATTTTCCAGAGCTCTCTCTTTGGTTCACTTGCTCTCTCCATCGCAGCGAGGCCGGTCATTGATCAGATAGTGGTCGGGAGCCACTATACCGTTGAAGTTGTTTCTGTCGAAGACGGGAAAGACGAGGCAATGGGGAATGCAGGACTTTATCTATGCTCAGAAGCAGGATTCCGGGGAACTTGCATCCATTACACCACACCTTGGGGACAGTGCAGTAGGTCTACCTCAACCAGTATGATGTACTGGCGAGAGAAATGGCCTAACATGTGCCCACACAGCAAACATATGGCAGACTTTTCCCCCAGGTCGACATGAGGGAGTTTCTGCCGCTGGAGCTGATCCTGGTAACTGGTGCACTCTGTACTCGTGAGCATCCTTCACCCAGTAGCAAATGTGCCTATTAGATGCAGCTACTGATTTTTTGTATTTATATTTAGGCAACAGAACTGCCGTGGCCGTGAGCTTCAAATCTACTATCCGGGTTACAAGGACCTCAGAGAGGTGGGTTTTAACGATAAGGCCGCCAGTTACAACTGCGCTGCGCTTTGATGATCTTGGAGTGTATCTGGAACATCAGAGACTGTTATGTGGGATGACCAACAGCGCCGAGTTTTGACGTTCGACTTGGTTTGCAACAAGTGCACAACGTAGGTATGTGGAGGGCAAATGATTGTACCGAGTCAGGGAAGTTTAAGATAGCTTGCCAGGTTTGGATTTAACAACCTTGGCCTGAAATGAGATGTCCTTTGAGAGAATCACTGCGAAATTTCCATTTCAATTGTCTACTACGGTAGTTCTACCTCCATACATCCAATGTCTAGCTCGGCAAGCTTCTCGGTTGTGAGAGCTTTTCTTCTCTACCCGCACTTGTTGTCAATCAGGGTACAACCCATTCAATCAGATATCTCACAAGACGAATGTGCAAAAAAAAGCCATTTCTGCATCTGTTAGATTTGGAGCCAGAAGGAGTTCACACGTAGATGAGAGATCTGTTTGACGACAACACATATGCTGCGGATGTGGACATGATTCCAAAACTCCGCCGTAATATGGTGCAGTAGGCTGGAGCGGTTGAAGGAGAAAACTTGAATCCAACCCAGTACTACCCTAGGCAGTGCCGACGACTACTATTGCTATCGGGTGAAGGGCAGTCCACCTATTCTACTAGACTAGATATTAGTGTTATATTTGTTTGGCTGCACCAGCGGAGTACTAGTCTCAACTTCAGGAGCTGAGATTCCGCCGGTTACACACCGACGCAAGGGGTGAGAGAGAAAGAATACTAGGCTCCAACGCTCTTACGTACGGCCACACTACCATATATGTAGCCTAAGATCTGCGTGTATATTAATTGAGCAGTTCTCCTCTTTGCCCTTCCGGCAGTATTCCATCCACAGCACACCAATAACTAAACAGCGCAAAAACAACCACTCTATCTGTCGTACCATCCACATTTTTCATTGATTTGATCATGTCAAACACTGAGAACACCCGCGAACGGACCATACCTATCTTGCATTTAAGAGACAAAGCGCCAAACAAGCGGAACAAACCTAGGGTCTCGGACCGTTCGTGGGATGAGCCGCGGATGTCAGGCCATGCGATCGGGCAAACGAGTTAAGGGTCGTCACCTGACAGATCTGTAGTAAAAATCACCATGGACGAATATCGAGCTTCCTTTAACTTAGATCAAGAACGGACACTCAAGACACCTCAAGAAACTGAAAGCAGAGAAGAGGCTCGGCGAGTTCGAAATCGAATGTGTCGTTATGATGTGGCCGTCGGTTGACATGATGCGGACCGACGGCTGGACAGACGACGAGACCGAATTGGCCTTAGAAAGATACTATACTGGTGCCCAGTAGTACGTAGCCCCCTAACTATCCAATTTGCCGCCATGCGGTCGAATCTTGGTAACATTGCTAACTCCACAAAGTTACCTTACGCCCGACAATATCGCACCCCCCAGGATGATTGAGCAGTATGGTGCCGACTGGGGACAGAATGCCCGGGGTATTTACTACTGCCCTTCCTATTCTCTGGAGTGGGTTACTTCTGATTACGATCTCTGGCTACCGTCACTTGATGGCATTGATTGGAATCATTTTAGTGAGTCCAGTCGCCGCTCGAGAGCAGAAACTTTCCTCAAGCATGTTCTTAACAATGAACGATGGAAGAAGAGTGAATATGCATGGGAAGCCGACGCCTGGACAGATGTTTTGGTCAGATGAAGGATGACCCAGTGCTGGCCGTGTTAGTTTCTCCCTATTGGTGCAGCTTCAGCGTCTGATCTAATGAGCCCAGAGATAAGCATGAATACAACACCGTTAAGCTGAAGAGAGACCTGGTGTCATGCTTATTAGTGGGTGAGCCTAAGTTCATTAAGAGAATTCCAGATGCAACTTTCGGACTTGCAACCTTCAAACCAAGAGACTACCCGAATATTTTAGAAGAATCAGATTTGGACCATGACCGCCATGAAGCACTCCTACTTCATCGACATTGTGGTCTTATTTCTGATCCACGCTGGGGCTACACAGATCTTGTATTTCCATTCGCAGTCTATGAGGCTAAGGGATGGGGTGGTGATGCTTGAGAAGCACGTCGGCAGGGATGTTCAGCAGGAGCTGTATATCTCGATATGCTAGATAGCCTTGCGCGGCAGCCAGGAAAGGTTGGGCAAAAGAACAGAGTATATCAATCGGCAAAGAGTTGCAGCGAAAACCAAGTCTTCATGTTTACCCCATTTGGTGCTCACTGGCATATCCTGGTTGGCTACAAACGACCGCGGCATGAAAGCGAGTATGCTGGGCACGAAGGATTTAGTGAGTCTGTTTATGTGAGACTGGTCAAGAATTAGCTTCAGTGGCGAGTTTACCTGACCTTGGAATGGTAGATTTTCCAGAGAATCTGGAGCGGTTGTGTTGCGAGTATGCGGAAAGCCTGGGAACTCCTGTTGCTAGTTAACCAGATACACCTTTGGGGAGCAACCAATTTCCGAAATTCCATTATCCAATATCTGAAGCAGTGGCATGAATTCGGCAGGAGATGTTATGCCAATGATGTTGATTTTCTGTTCTCGGAGCTCAAAACAGACAGAGTCACGAAATATGGGAAAGAGTATTGTTGCATACCCGCGGCTTGCCTTCAACTTCCAGACTGGGCCAACCAGCTCTTGGAGGAAATTCGTGGCAATTGCGGGAAAGAGTTGTTTTCCGCTTCCGCGAAGCCTACCAAAAAGATCTTTCGGCTCTGAGTGATTAATGGCCCGCGGCTATTACATGCGTACGTGGAGACTGTGGCCCACTGGGCACTCCAGGATATCCTATTCTGTCCGAGGAAGAGATGGTAGCGCACTATCGCCTGATCCACGGGGCAGACGATGAAACAATAGCAGAGCTTGTGCGCGTTTTCGGCGAAGCAAAAGCGTTTGGCAGCGATAACAATCCGCTGCAGGTAAGAAAGAGAAAGAGATCAGAGAGCGGAGAACCTGGACCATGCACAAAACAGTTGTGACGTCTGATATATGACTGTGGATGCATAGATATCAGTGTAAGGCAGGACGGATCTTTATGCATCTAACTATATAATACAAATTAAATAATAGGTGGTTGATTAATGATGGTTAATGACATGGGAGGAAGCAGCATGTTTGATGTCCGGGCAAAGATGGCAAAGATATGGTTCAGATTGATTGTAAGGAGTGAGTGAGCGCAAACATCTACATGCTGTATGTTTTTCTTCCCAATTTTTTCCTTTCCTTTTTTTTATCTTCCTTTTTCTTTTACTTTGTTCTTACGTTTATCTCTAGTACAGCCTAAGAACATTGTGGAGTTAAAGCATATTCCTATCAGCTTCCACCAGACACTAGTAAAAATATCTCCCCCTGCTCTTTATGTCTTTATATCTGTGACCATAACCTACTTAATCTCTTTTGATGTCTCCCTATAACTACTAGAAATCTTAAGGTATGGCCCTGTGATTGTAGGAAGCATTATCCTTCCCTGGCTAAGAAAAGTAGTAGAGTAGTACTAATAATCTAGTATAGGAGGCTATGCACACCCTGGGATCTGTCTCTGCTGTTGTCTGCTAGTCAACTACTTTGGGAATCGGGCGATATAATTCTAAGCTAAATCCTATAGTTAGATATATTATAGAGTTTTAGATCACTTATATCGGTTGGGGAAGCCAGTTCACCTGTTTATAAAATTGTAACTTCTTACTAGCCTAAGTACCTAAATCTTTCTCTAAAGGTACTAGAACTTAGGCGGCAAAGAAGTGATAGAATAGTTACTAGGAGGGGTAACCACCAACATATACATGCTATTATGTGATTTTTTCTCTTTGTTTTAAGGGTCGGGCCCTTCACCTACTGCTTAGACCCTCTAAGCCACACCTGAACGCGCTGAAATGACCCGTCAAGGTATTTTGCACGCCAAGACAATCAGGGGGAGAAGCTTGTTCAATACTTACGGGCGCGATTCTTTAGCGTTCTTTTGTAATCTTAGATCTGGGCAAAGAGAACAGCAGTGGATCCTGAGCGCCTGAGGATTATTTGAAGCAATGCAGGTGGATCCTTAATTGAGAGACTCCTGAACTGGCGGTCATCGGCCGGGGTAACTTCCCCTTCTACAAAGTCATGGAACATTCTTTTGAGAAACGGTCTGCTTCTTGGTCATCATGATCCAAAGAGGATTGCCGCCAGCGGATGGGGAATTTTTGGTCCGTCTTAGATGTCATAGCAGAGGATGCGTAATTGAGACGGTTCCAAACTGATGGTTTGCTTGTCTACGAGAGGGGCATTAAAGCTGTTCCCCGTAGCATGTGAAGGGGATTTCGGCCCCCAAGAATCAGGCAGAACTGTTTCGAGTTTCGATATCTCCACTAGCTGCATAGCCTGCTCTTTTGGTTTCTATTAAGGGTCCAGAGACAACACTTTGATCGGCATACCGCTTGGTGACGCGACAGATAGATGGCTAGGATCGGCTCGAGACTAATTATTTGAGTGACAATCCTTCTTGGCCCAGTTGCAAACGGGCTATGGTGTACCATATCGAACGAATGTATTGCACTCATGACTAGGTACTAAGAAGCTGTCAAGGGTGCAAATATTTAAAAGTCCATTGGCCAATGCAATTGCTGTTTATGACCCGAGGTATACCTATCTGGTCCACCTTGCTCTACTATGCATACCTAGTCTTGGAAGAGATGTATGTCATAACTTGGCCCCAAGACTGTGATTATGGAGAATTCCAATGTCAAAAGGGAAAGCAACCTGTCGATCAAAACAATAGGTAAAGTTTTGGCCTCAAGGTTACATTCGCAGGATATGTACTTATGCATGGATTTGGGGAATCTTGAAACTGCAGGGTCTTCAGATGAGACATGCATAGTCCTTGCAGCATCAGCGGGTCCATCGCGGTGAGGAGATCAAAATTCCTCCTATGGCCTGATCTTACAGTTCCACACTGGGCTGGACCCTGATGGCTACCCTTCGTAGATTCAAATGTCTTGTGTCAACTTCCCCGGATTTTCCGGATTCACCGGCTTGTGTGCCGAGGGAGAATCACTTGGTCATCCGACTTGATCAAGCAGGGGCCCGACATACACGCGGAACTATCAGACTTCCCTGGCGCTTCATTTTGAGTATAAAGGGCATGATATCTGTCTACGAGGTAGAGGAACCAACAAGGCCAGGTTCTCTTAAATATCAAGGCAATTGCTCTTCCTGACAATCAGTCCGGCACAATGCGTCTGTCCGAAATTTTTACTATTGCTTTAGTTACTGGGGCCACTGCTTATAATCTGCCCAACAACCTGAAACAGATCTACGACAAGCACAAGGTATACTGCACACATCTCAAGGTTTTCAGCCAGCCAGCTAATATCTCTTTTTGCGCCTTTAGGGAAAATGTTCCAAGGTACTGGCAAAAGGGTTCACCAATGGTGATGCTGGCCAAGGCAAGTCTTTCAATTACTGCGGCGACATCCCGGGCGCCATTTTCATCTCCTCCGCCAAGGGGTACACCAATATGGACATTGACTGCGACGGGGCCAACAACTCCGCCGGCAAGTGCGCCAACGACCCGTCCGGCCAGGGCCAGACTGCCTTCAAGTCCGACGTGAAGAAGTTCGGCATCTCCGACCTGAACGCCAATGTCCACCCCTATGTGGTGTTTGGAAATGAGGACCACTCTCCCAAGTTCTCGCCCCAGTCACATGGAATGCAGCCATTGAGCGTTATGGCTGTCGTGTGCAATGGTCAACTGGTATGTCTCTCTCATCTATACAGCAGCCTGCACGTCGGTGTCCGTGTCCGTCTCCGTAGCTAATAGCGAACCCATTACACAGCATTACGGAATCTGGGGCGACACGAACGGCGGCGTTTCTACCGGCGAAGCCTCCATTTCTTTGGCTGACCTTTGCTTCCCCAACGAGCATCTCGATGGCGACCATGGTCACGATCCCAATGATGTCCTCTTCATAGGCTTTACTAGCAAGGACGCCGTGCCTGGAGCGACTGCCAAGTGGAAGGCAAAGAATGCGAAAGAATTCGAGGACAGTATCAAGTCGATTGGTGACAAGCTGGTTGCTGGTCTGAAAGCATAGAGACAAAACAGACCGAAGACAGCTGTGGCAGGGGTCTGGCTGTTGCAACTATATTTTCGTACGTACAATCGGAGGCGCAGTACCTAGGAGTAGGTAGTGTAGAAGAATCGTAGTTGAAGATCCTCCACCATTGTATGACATGTAAATGGCTTTGAAGACCATCAACCTCGCAAGGCCAGAGGCCGTCGTAGCCTGCAGAGGTAGGGGTGTTAAGACACCAACACAGCAGCACTGTGCAGGGCAGATATGATGGGCTGAGATAAAGTAATTAATAATCACTAATCAATCATAAAGGGATCATTAAGTGATCTAGAGATATCCTTAATTCAAATAGGAATTCACAGGGAAACTATACTAGTGCCTGTCTATATTATAGAGCAAGTTCTCTAAGAGTGCTTATGAACAGTCCATTCATAATACCTTTATCTTTTCATATGTAGAGATCATTCAATGGTAACAAGCAAAGATTAAATGGAACCGTAATCAATAATTAGTTATAGTAGAGAACATGATTATCAGTGTATAAGGCAAGAAACTTGACAAGGATATAGAAATAGCTACATCTTAGCTGCACACAAGTCAACCCAACTTAATAGATACCACTCGGCTGTTGGTTAGCTCTCCTCCATTCCTTCACAGAGACATTAATCCGAGGGGGACAGTCTTCACTGGCGCCAATCTCAATGTCGCGCCTCGTTCCGGTCAAATCCATACTGCTCGCTCTGCGGAGGAGATAAATCAGCTTGTATTGACTTTTGAATTATACAAATCTCATTTTGAAGCTGGCGATAATTGATTTGACTAGTTGGTTCTCATGTTTGAGACACATATAGCATATCATCTGTCACAAGCAGTGACGGAGCACTAATCAATCTATATGATTTAGTTAGATGTTTAAATGTGTCAGTCTCTTTATACAGACCAGCATGGCCATAGGGCTCCAGCGATGATGAATGAGTGAAAGACCAGCTGGAATCAATGTCAAAATTAGGAAATCGAAGTAGTAACTATATCATGTAAGATTATCACGTGTCACCTTCTGCGTTGTGGAATGTAACCCTCTTATTCTACACAGTCCTGAGATATAACAATGTCCCATTGACCACAAAATGGTGGTACACTGCATTTCACTTGACAGGGCCCATGAGGAAATTCAACCGAAAAAGACACTCCAAAGTCGCTAAAATGATAGATTGAAATGAACCATTGCTAAACCTTTATACGCAAGTAGATATTAAACAAATAGAAAGTTGCACCACTAAGGCTTCCCGTAGGTATAGGGCCGGTCAACAACCATCTCCTTGACCGTTGGCAACCGAGTTCGACCCTTTCCGAATTCCACTGCCATCGCCATAACCTCTCTCCACCGCAACCCCGGCGCAATCTTACCCGAGATGGTGTTGGGCGTCAACGTGTCACTGTTAATGGGAACCAGAGCGGCACGGCCCAGAATCGCCTCGAGAGCCTGCTGAGCGAACGAGACAGCCTCCTTGGCATCTGACGGAACACCCGTCTCATCGAGCTTGAGGATCGCCACGCTGGGCAGCTGCTCCTTGAGGTAGTTGATGATGTTGGGGTTGCGGGCACCACCTCCACACATGTAGACGGCGGCTATCTTGTTGATATCGATGTTGAACTTGGGGAAGAAAGTGCGGTACTGCTTGATGATGTTCTGGGCGGTGATGCGTGTGATGGTGGCGACGGTGTCGTACTTGCTCATGCCCAGCGCTAAGCACTCATCGATGATCTCCTGGGCCTCGTTGTCACCAAAGGTCTCACGACCGGTCGTCTTGGGAGGCAGGTGATTGCAGTACTTGTTGTTGTTGAGGAACTTGTCAACGACGGCCTGGTTGACAGTCCCCCGAGCACCCCACTCGCCATCGCGATCATACTCCATCTCGCCGTTGGTGAAGTAGCGCATCGCGGCGTCGATGAACATGTTGCCTGGGCCGCAGTCCCAGTCGACCATGGCGTCGACGCCACCCTCGCTGTCGGGTGGAATGACGCAGAGGTTAGCGATCCCGCCGATATTCTGGCAGATGCGCCATTCGGTGGGGTGGTGGAGGAGCAGACCATCGATCAAAGCGACAAGAGGTGCACCCTGGCGGCCGACGGCCTGTTCAGCCATGCGGAAGTCGGTGACTGTAGTGATGCCGGTCAAGCCGCTGATGACAGTTCCCTCGCCAAGGCAGAGGGCGGAGCGGGTCTCGCCCTCCTCGGGCATGGAGAGAAGCCAGATAGTTTGACCATGGGAGCCGATGAGGTCGATGCTGTTAATAGGAACATTGTGCTTCTCACAGAAGAGCTTGACGGTCTCGCCGAACATGTTGCCAAGCTGGACGTTCAGCTGGGACATGAGGGAGGGAGTAGTTTTTGTTTCGCGGAGCATGGTGAGGACGGGTTTTTTGATGTGCTGAGGGATGGGGATCTCGTCGTACTGTACATGGCGATTTGTCAATTCTACTGGAGTTGAATCATAGAAAGACCACTAGAGCTGTCGTACCTTGAGGATCTCCATATGCAAAGGAGCTTCAGGAGAATCCTGGCGGTAACGAACAAGGGCGCAGTCAATGCCGTCCATGGCTGTACCGCTGTTCATTCCCATGACTGTGATGTCGAGAGTACCATCAGCGGCACAACAGTGAGGACTGTTGACGTGAGCAGAGCCATTGGGCTCAGCAAATTCAATTGAAGTGACCATTTTGTAATGTGTATATACAAGATTTTGGATTCCAACAGTATCCAGAGCGAAGAACCGCTTCATATACCTTTCGAAACCTACCCAATTCTTGCGGACAATCAAAATACCCCACTACCCCTCATAATCCAAAGCGTGCGGTCATGCGCACGAGAAAGTGTTGAGAAGGGAGGATTCTGGATGCACCTACGAGCTCCATCACGATTGATTCCGAGGCCGAGATGCAAGACAGAATTGCCTAATCGGGTATCCTCGAGACGAGGTGCACAGACCGTCAAACCTCGGGATTGCAAAACGTGGGGAGCCGTTTAAGCGAGCCATTTAAGCGTCAGTCTCGGACCGTTTACACGACCACCCTACCCACTCTCTCTAGATCGGAGACAGCCGAGGTCCTCCCGCGTAGAACCTTTGATACATGATGGTCAGCGGACCTCGAGCCCTGCTACTGTTTTGGGAACCAGGCGAGGGATGATCCTTCGAATTTTCTTCATAATAAGAATACATAAATAGTCTTCTGAATCTGCTGACACTGCTTCCTAGGTGTCAAGTTAGATCTGTCAGAGTCATATCGTCATGCCTTCCGCCACCATGAACGCTGAAGAAGTTCGTGCAGTTTGGACGTCAGACAAAGGGTCAATGGCTAAACAGACGGCGGAGACGCGATGGGCCAGAATCATTCAGGGCATCATCGATGACATTGGCGAAACAGCCGGCGCGGAGGATGTGGACTGCCAGAAGAGGGCGGAGAGCATCGCCATTCAGATTGCCCTCAAGGACATCAAGAAAGGAATTGAACAGAACAAGCCCCTCACGTACGTACTTTTCTTCTCTAAGGACCGAAACACAGAGACTCACGGCGCTTCAGACCCCTGCCAGATGACGGTAAGCTCGATATTCAAGAGTGGAACAAGCAGCTGGCTGCCATTGGCGAGTGCAGTTGGACCAACTGCCCTTGGCTCTTTGGAGAGTGCTACATGTACAGGTACAACTGTTGCTGCAAAGATGGGATCGAGGAATTGCGCTGAAAATCCCTCTAGAAGCATCCAGAGGATCCTAAACTCCTCAAAACACTGGCAGAACTACGATGTTTTCAAGCGCCAGAAAGACTCTACCTTCGTCAAATCGAGAGTCGCAGTCGAGGAGCTGGCCAGTCGTTATATGCAGATCGTCGCCGATACTCGACTCGCCCAAGATGAGAGCAAGGAAGAGGCCAAGAAGTTGCTGTTTATTGAAATGACGGAGATCGCCCTGTGGGGAAACGCCACAGACCTGTCACTCCTCGCTAACCTGACCCTGGAGGACCTGCAAAACCTGCAGGGCCGTGAGGCGATCCAGAAAAGCCAGCGGAACATCGTCGATAATGACACTGACGACGTCTGGGCCTATCTTCAGCGCACTGCCGGTCAAACCAGTCGCCAGATCGCCATTGTCCTCGACAACGCTGGCTTCGAGTTCTTCACCGATGTGCTCTATGCCGCTTATCTTTTGGAAGCCGGCATTGCTACCTCTATCAGACTGCATACCAAGGAGTTCCCGTGGTTCGTTAGCGATGTCATTCCCTCGGATGTCGAATCGCTGTTCGCGCATCTTGAATCCTCTGAATGCTTCCCAGTTCGAAAGTATCTCGACCAACTCATCCCGAGACTCCGCAAGCTCTTCCAGTCGGGCGCCATCACGACCACTAGCGACCCCTTCTGGACGACGCCGTTCTCATTCCACGAGATGCCATCCAAGGCACCCGCCCTCTTCAAGGAGCTCCAGAACAGCTACCTGGTCATCTTCAAAGGCGACCTCAACTACCGCAAACTGACCAGGGATGGGCTGTGGCCGCACACCACCACATACGAGACGGCTCTGGGTCCCCTAGGCAAGGAGAGCGGCGTCAAAAGCTTGGCCCTTCGCACGAACAAGTCCGACGTTTGCGTTGGCATCCCGGCCCAGAGCAAGGTTGACGCGTTAAACGAGGAGGCGCCCGGTGGTGCCTGGATCCGGAACGGAAAGTATGCCGTGGTATCGTTTAATGAGGGTCAATGATTTCTTTTCTCCTGTCGATAAATAAATGACCTTTATGTCATGGTCCATTCTTCTTTTAGAGAATTAATTATCCAAGTTGTCGGCCATGCATGGGTCGCTTCCATATCTCGCAGCAATCTAATGACCCCTTCCCTTTCCGCTGGATCTGTCATCAAGGGACCCCCTGTTGATGTCAGTAGCTGCACCCACGCGGACTTTGGACATGTCTTACATATAAAGGTGGAATGACAGAGCGTGATCAATGATGGCACCGTCGAAGGGGAACTGTTGCATGCCCCACAAATTGCGCGAGCGTGCATCATGACTCGGATCTGATGCCGTTAACGAGAACTCATCCGCACGATAGCCAAAAAACCAGAACTCACATCAGACTCACGAGCTGTGCTATGTAGTCCCCTCACTGCAAATCTAGGTGATGGCTTGTAGATGGCCAAGAGCATACAGGCGAGATGGTAAAATCCAAATGCCATAACTACAAACCACATTAGAGAGCGCAAAAGTAGACGACTGGGAGCAGACACACTATGCCAGTCCGCCGTGAACCATATCTCTGGGAATGGGTTTTCGCTCCCCGGGACAGCTTCGCTATACCAGATTGGGTTAAATGTATCCGGTCGGGTGCTCAACCAACTCTCAACCGCCTCGGATAGCTGTTGCCATCGGAGTATTCTGGTGGAGGGCTCAGGGTAACTCGACCCAAAGCAAAAGTGTACCACCGTGGCACAGATCCAAGTCATGGTGTTGGCCCAGGCTGTTTCCGACCTCAGATCGCTCAGAGGGTCGCCTCCGCCCTGGGGCGGGGGGATGAGAACCAAGTTCACCAAATCTACGTTAGGAGCCTGCTGATGTATACAGGCATTGTACAGGCACTGACGCATGTACACCCAGAAAGCCGCTTGCCGCAACCCTGGGGTCGATGGATCCACCTCCCGTCCTTGTGACGCTCGAAGCAGAGCCGAGCAGCCGGCTAAATGACGCTCCTGATCGCTTCCGGTTACCATGACTGTTTCAGTAGGAAGTTAGCCTGTGTATCGGGTTCGAAACTTGTTCCCTTACCGTTCAACTGTTCAAACACCCGCAGGATGACAATGGCACATAGCAGAATATCATCGTCGGCCACCTTTTCCGAGCTCAGAGAGGGAATCAATAACTCTACACAACGCTCGTGCGCCTGTTCGGCCATTTCGGCATCCCCAACGTGACGGGCCGCGTATGAAAGTACGGCATGCAGCAGGATCGGCGATTGCTTGACCAGGATGGGGATTTTCCGGGTAAACTGGCGGGAAGCGTCGGTACAGTCGAGCCAATACCCGAGGTGCGTTGCGAAGTGATGCACCAGGTAAGCTTCCCTGTGCGTCAGTGGAGTCCCTGCATGTATCGAACCTGGAGAGGTCATCAGAGGCATGGGAACAGAGTCGTTGGCGAGTTCCGGGAGGATAGTAGACGTTTGTGTGCTGTATGGTGATGTCACCGGGGCATTGCGATATTGGTCATTACAGGATTCGGCATAGGTTGGATGGGTAATTTGTTCAGGGCTGGTTGCATTAGCAATCACCGTGTCGGCAGTTTCTTGTTCTAGAAGGTGAGATATTTCCTCCTGGTCATTGCCAGGGGCGTCCTTGGGATCTTCCCTGGCCTTTCGCGGTTGATAGTGCTTGATCCTGATGCGATTGGATGGATCTTCTCGAAGACATGGCCGGTTCTTTTTCTGGCACTGCGAACAGATTGGCCTGACTTGGTCGCCTGTTCTCGGGTAAGCCGTTGTATTCAGCCTATATTGAGCTTTCAGTGGCATACATTTGACATGCCTCCTTCGGCAAGTTAGGCTGTGATGAACTTAGCAAAAAAAGAAAAAAAATATGGCAAAGACGGAGAAGTGTGGAGTTCGTGTAGTGGAGAGAAATTATGGCGGGGAAAGACTAACCATCCATCTTTTGAGCGAAGCTTTCCCATGTTGGGATCCGTGGCGAAATCTTGGGTCTGGAGAAGTGGAATGGTAGTAGCGAGGTAAGTGTGTCTCGAAGAAGGAATATCGAGACGAGAATAGAGGATGAAGAAGAGGGAGCGGACAGATGGAAAGTGGGAAGAAAACTCGGGATTTGAGACGGACAAGGAAAGAATACCCGAGGTTTTATAGTTTGGGCTTTGGAGTATTCCCGTCATGACATCCAGCCCCAGTATCTCGCATGCGTCTCCCCATGGGGTTTGCCTCCCTTAATAAACATCCCCATATCTCCCCGATACGGCTATGATCTTCTCTCTATCCAGTTTCTGGGGTTGATTCCCACGTCTTGGTTTCTCCATGTTATATATTCATTCCAAAAGTACCCTTTTTTCCCCCTTTTCCTCCTCAACTCCATTCACCATGATGCACAAACATTTCTGGAAGACAGTCCCTGGACCTAGGCTGCTCAAGTTGATCACTGCAGTCTCTGCTGTGGCTATTTCCTACGAGGGCATGAGTCAGGGTGTCATGGGCGCTGTCAATGTCGCCCCTGAATATGGAGTATGGCCATTATCCCCCAGAGAAAGTCCGTATCGTGAACTAATCGAATATCACACTGCAGCATCGTATGGGCTTCGCCGATGAGCATGGGAAAGTCATCAAGCCCTCGCTGCAGGGTGGCATCGCTGCCATGTACTATTTGGGCGCTCTCTTCGGAGCCTTCTGGGCCGGTAGTTTCTCGGACGCCTACGGGCGTATCAAGGGGATCTGGCTGGCCTGCGCCTGGTGTCTTGTCGGAGCCATCCTGCAGGCTAGTGCCGTGAATCTCGCTCACATGCTTTGCGCTCGTGTTGTCGCGGGTGTCGGGGTCGCCTTCATCATCGTGATTGCTCCCTCGTGGACCGCAGAGCTGGCTCCAGCCGCACATCGGGGTCAAATGATCGCCGTGACTTTCCTCGCTAACTTTGGAGGCATTGCCTTGTCTTCCTGGATTGGCTTCGCTACCTCCTTTACTGACTATGCCGGCGGCGCCTTTCGATGGCGCTTCTGCTTTGCCTGCCAAGTGATCCCGATTTTCTTCCTCGTCATCGGCACCCTGCTCATTCCGGAATCGCCTCGATGGCTCGTCAAGGTCGGACGCAACGAGGAGGCATTCGAGATCATCACCAAGCTCCGTGGAGATGGCGACCGCAGTCACCCGAATGTGCAGAAAGAAATTCGCGAGATCCTCGCCGTCGTGCAAATGGAACACGAGTCGCAGAACTCCAGCTATATCAAAATGTTTTTGGGCATCGGATCGGGGGATATTCATATTGGACGTCGGATCCAGCTGGCCTTCTGGCTGCAGGTTCTGATGCAGTACGGCACCGGGATCGCTGCGGTTGTCATCTACTCGGGGAACATCTATCGCACTGCTGGCTTCGACGATCTCAAGTCCAACTGGCTGTCGGCCGTGTGCATGACCTGTGGGATTCTGGGAACGGGTATTGCTGCCTTGACCTTGGACCGGGTGGGTCGCCGCCGGACCCTCTACTGGGGAGCGGTTGCTCTGAGTATTATTCTCTTTACCCTGTGAGTATAGAATCGTTTCATCCTTGACGTGGCTCCTGCTGACTTTTCCAGTGGTGGTCTAAACCGTGGAGCCGTCAATAACCCCGACAAGGCTGAACAGTACGGAACCGGAGCCGCCGCCATGGTGTTCCTCTACGTTGTAGTCTTCAGCTCCTCCTGGTTGATGATTCCTTTCATTTATCCCACCGAGATCTTCCCGACATGGCTGCGTGCCAAGGGTAACGCCTTTGGTGTTGCAGGTTGGGCCGTCGGCTACGGCGCCGGGTCACTGCTGGTCCCGGTCATGTTTGCCGGTATCCAGGAGAAAGTTAGTTCAATCCTCCATTTGATCATTTTCATTTCTGACTTCTATTTCTCAGACGTTCTACGTCTTTGGGGCCGCCATGTTCGCCTACATCCCCATCATCTACTGTTTCTTCCCCGAGACGGCCGGCCGCACGCTCGAGCAGATCGACTTCCTGTTCGCCAGCAAGAGCCCCTTTGTGTGGGAGGAGGAAAAGGAGTTTGCCAAGCGCATGACTCAGTTCAATGCTGAAATCCAAAAGATGGAGATTGAGAACGGTGGATATGCGGGCGGCGAGAAGACATGTGAGGAGTTTGTCGAGAAGGTCTGATCGTAGGCTGTCATCTATGAAGTATAGCGTACAACGTATTATGTTATGTGTCAAGTTGAGCTATATACACGTTATGTACGAATGTATCATTCGCAGCGATGATCAGTCAGACTTGGTATGAGATCATTACAGGAATGGTAGGTTTAAATATCAGTTCAAATATGTAACCCTGAAGGGCTACTATAGTGTTGATTAGTATTCATCGCATTAGGTTGATGTATATACACAGGCCTTGCCATCCATCAATAGGGTATATCTCTTCATTAAAATGACACATAAAATGGAAAAGAGAAGGTAAAAAGAGGGTAGAAGGAAGGTAAAGAAGGGAAAAAGGAAGGTAAAGAAGTCAAGGAGTAAGGAGTAAAGAAGAAATCAAACATTCATCCCATGCATCGTTTTTCCCGAGTCTATCGACGCCGTCCGGTTCTTGACGAACTTGGGCCACGTATTGGTGAGAACAAGATACTTAATGCTCTCCTGTGCATCATCAAAGACATTCGGCCCGAACGACTCGGGGACATCGCCCCAGTATTGAACGCGGTCATGGATGGCACCCACAGAGCTCTGCAGCTCCTTTTGGGAGCTGTTGGAATAGGTCGGCGACGCGGGTGGCTTGAAGGAATCAAAGGGGGTGGCGGGATCGACCTCGCGCTCGTCGCCGTACAGAATCCGAGCGGGCCGCTCGAAGACGTCTTGCAGTTTTCTGAGATCCTGGGATGATATGTTGATAGGGAACTCGGCGTGCGTGACGCTGATGAACTCGGCGTAGATGCGCAGGGCGCGGTTGAACCGCTCGCGGATCAAGTCCTCGGTGTTGCCGTCCCGAGGGGCCGTGTTCTCGCGGATCGCCTTGGGGAAGGACTCTTTCCATTCGGCGACGCTGGTCAAAAAGGCGATATTCTCGCCGGAAAAGTCACTGAGGGCGGAGAAGCGCTGGAGAGGAGCCGGGTCTCGCTCAAGGGCATACTCGAGAGCGCCCATGGTCAGGATACTGTCGCGAGAGTGATTGGTCTGGACGGAGCCGTTCGTCGACTTGCCGCCGGTCATGATGGATTCGACCAGAGTGGCCGTCTCGGCGAGGGATTTGCTGGCTGAGCTGTTTTTCTTGTTCTTTTCTTCCCACTGCGCGATGGCGTCGAGGGTTTCCTTCTGGAGCACCTGGTGGCGCATCACCTCCCAGCAGGGAAGGAAAACGGTGAAGATTTCCATGACCAGGATTGAAAGACAAATCCTACAATCCATTAGGGACGTGCTGGAGAAGGGACCGAGCGCTCAAGCACTTACCACTGCGGGGGCAGCCAGACTTGGTTTATTTTGTCAAATGCGGGAGCGTAGAGGGAAATGAGCCACAGGGGAGCGCCGGGCAGACTGCACAGAGCATTAGTGGGACAAAGAACGCATGGTTTTGGCGGCGACTTACTTGGCTATAGCACAGCCGATGGTCTGAACTCGCCAGCCATGGGTATCACGGATATTGCGCGATTTCCAGAGAACAATAGGAGCAAAGATCCAGGCCCAAAACAGTTGCCAAAAGATACTCGGCCACCTAGACGTGTTAGCTTAGCTCTCCAGCCCAGATCGGAGTACTTCGCTTCATACCACTCCCAACCACGACCCATCGCCGATAACTGAGCCATCTTGGGTCCGGTAACCTCTGTGCCTGGAATTCCCCAAGTGGGATGCCACTTGCGCGAAATCAACCACATGATGATAGTCAGCATGATCTGGGCAATCATCCCGATTCCAACGAGAACAAGGATCCTGGTATTGTAATCGAGACGCTTGAAGCGGCCCATCAACCCGCTTCTCCTTTGGTTGGGCGGGAAATTGTGTCGAAGATCGTTGTAAACGTATTTCTCCTGGAGCTTTGCGACGTAAAGGAAACGGCTGTTGGACGCGTGAAAGAGAGCGATTCCGCAGGGTAGAAAAGTGCCCATGATCCAAAACTGAGCATCGCCCGGCATGATGGGGCCGATCATGGTGCCGAACTGGACTGGGGCGTAATACAAATGAAGGAGAACGATAGCAGAGAGCGACAGGCCGAGGCCACGGATGCGCAGAATAGGAGTGTCCCGACGAGCGATGAGATAGGCGATGCCACTGGCGACGAGGACTGTCCAAACGCCTGCCCAGGTAGCCCACCAGATGCTTACCGGACTGTATATAGGCTCCGGCTTCGACTCGGGCGTGACTCCCAGTTCCGACCCCATATTGACCGGTTTGTTGAAGCAAAAGGATTAAGGAAAATGAATGAGTGACTGAGTGAGTGACATGGTGGGAAGAAAAGAGAGAGATCAGCTGGGACGGTTGTCGATATTAGTCTGAACAGATGCAGGGCGGACTCATGCAGGGTCGTGGAACCCATTGTTAAACAAACTTTGCCGGGTTTACATCGTACTAATACAAAGCTGGGTCGATCGGCGTTGACGAGGGCAGATATCGGGGGGAAGATGGCGACATCTCAAGATTAGATACTGAAAATATGACTCCAAGGCCCCAGCGTAGCAACGAGACTGCCAAAGGCGGCCACGTTCTCTGGCCCCATCGCTGGCTGTGCCTGAATATCGATCTATTTCCTTTGCCGGGAGTCGCTCAGTACGATCAGCCGAACTACTTCGTGCCATTGGTTCTACAACGGTCCATCGTGGGGGTCGAAATGTACTAGTTCATGCGTTGCCCCACTAATCACAGACTAGTCTTGTAGTTATTTGGAATTCTGATCGTTCGTTCCTGCCCACGGTCACAGTTCCTCAATCTACGCTCCACTTTATCTACCCTACTCTGTCGGCGGAGACCGAGAGACTCGCTGGAAAACCGGGAAGCATCCTTGGTAGCCTTGATACTAGTATCGAGCTAGATGAAGATAGGAAACACTCTCGAGGCCCACTTATCCTGCAGATCTTGGAGACTGAGACCTGAGAAAGCTTGCTCTGATGAGTTCCTGCTGACGATTTCCCACACGCTCCGTCAGTATTCCCCTGATCTTCAAGGAAGGTTGCCTCATGCATCGGATATTCTCTGCAAGGCCCTATGCACAAACCCCGATAACAAACGCCTGTCTGATATCTGATAGGTGAATCATATGCTTGTCGCCGCTTTGATGCCCCTCGCCTTCCCATGCAGGTCATATGGACAAGGATGATGTGATGGAGCGATACCTGCCCCGACTGTGCGTATTATCGTCTCCGTGGGTGGCCACCCTAGTCCTCACTGTCACTTCTCCGATCCAGCTTTCCAGATTCTTGGCCACGAACTCTATGAAGCCTTTGAAGGATTGCATGTCGAGCTAGCGGGATGCCATGGGATGTGATTTAAGAAAACTGTAGAGCGATGGTAAGCAGTAGATAGACGATCCTCAGGCGAAGAAAAGCCACAGTACTGGTTAAAAATCCCCAGAACCTGGTCATATCATGCATTGGTGCGATCGTGGCCCTCTAACTCGCGATACAAGTGGAGAAACTCCGGTTGTACAGAGTAAGCTCTTGTCAGCCATCAAATCACTACGCGAAAAAGGTGTCTAGACGACCATTTCTTGCATAGTAGAAATGATAGGCATGTTCTGGTTGACAGCTCTACATTTTCGCAGCGTCAGTAACTCTCCATATTCTTGACACACGGGGGCAGTGTTTCATGACCACTGTACAAGTAGCACGTTGCTCTATCAGCTTATCGACCAGATACTGATCTGTAGGACCAGCAGACTTTTCAAGAACTGGTTGCTAAAGCGCCGCCGGCGGCCCACGGAGCGCAGGATGGCAGTCCGCAGACCGTCTTCACGCTTTGGACACGAAAGGAAAGATTTGGGCTGATCATTATACAACGGAATGCGATTGGTTGCAACGGAATATTTCAGGATTCCACCATCCAAAGTGACTCAATAGGGCGGCCACCGAGCACGAGGATGCGAATCCTCGCAACACCCACTGCACGATTCTACGACTCAACGGTTCCGAAAATGCATGTCATCGATCCGCTGAGTCTCCAACTTCGCTAGTTAGCCCATTAGCATCCATCTCACTCCATCTGGCAATTTAGTGGCGTGAGTGAAGCGCTTATGCAAGGCTTGCATCTTGTAGTGTCGTTTTGATTGGAGAATTCCCTCCCACCCCTGTTGTGACCACGTCAGCGGCCATTTTCTCGAAGACAAGCTCAGAATGTAGATATATCCAGCAGACTAAATGAAGCTCGATGACCAACTCCGTAAACTGGGCTCCTCAACAATGATAGCCCGGTGGACGTAGTTTTACAATGGAACGAGAGAGATCGACCCCAAATTGCCATCCTTGGTACGCCTTCATCATTCCACACATAGCAGATATCGAGCGCGTCTCACTCGGCAGAGCGTTGGTCGGTGGGATTCTCGGCGAGTCGTGCACTCCGGATGCCGCTTCATTAAGCTCTTTTTCAGACATCACCACAGAGTACAGAGTTGGTCCTGGCCGTTTGCTGATGTTATGAACCATCTACATAAACTCCACAGACTCATATTTGCACTAAGAGATAAGTCTAGAGGTTGCGGCCCAGTCGGAAATGATATTCCTTGGCTGCAAGCATGACGCCCTCAATGCGATGGTGAAAGCGCTCAAGGGATTTGTTCAGTCGCCTCTCGCTCGCATTCCCGCGTTTTTGGGCACACTAATCCTTCGGCAAGTTCAAGGCTGATCTCGAGGCTTCACACCTTCGCACCGGCATGAGGGCGCAGTCTTGTATGCGGACGTAGAATCGCTCCATGAAAGAATGAAAGCCAGGAAAGGCATCCTCGCTGAGCCATCTGTTGGGCCACTTGGTGTCGAGTGCCGAGCCTTGATCGCAATGCTCCTATCAAGGACTGATCAATACCCACCGCGAGTGCTGAGGCCTTAACTGGCGTACTCGTGCATCTGTGAGATCCGCCTGGGTTACTCCGTGACTGAACAGAGAGGCAGTCTTTTCGGCTCCCACAAAGCTCCAGCCGCGCTGGGGAGAGGGGCTTTTGGGGTTGGCAATCTGGAGCTTCTAGACCAGACTCAATTGAGCGAATCGCTCGTTCTGGTATGCTAAGAAGAAGGGTCAGTAGTACATGTGGGGTATGGTCAGAACGACCTCTACATATCCAGGTGGTCCTTCCCACGTTCGAGCCGACTCTTTCTCGGGTGACCACTACCATGGCTGCTGCCGACCTGGAGGGGCTTTGCAACTCGATTTGCCGGTCATCGCCGGCTGAGACGCTGTATCTGGATCGGATCGTCGCGCAGTTCATCCTCGTTTCCGCGGCCGATGACGCCACCCGCCATGCGCTGATCATCCGGCTATCGCACTGCCAGCATGACGGCTTCTCCATCCCGATCCTATTCGATGGCCTGGCAGCTGCCTACGAAGGCGCCAGTCTCCCTTCTCGGAGTCAGTTCATCGACTACTGCTGTCTCCGGGCGCAGCGGGATGCCCCCAAGGGTTACGACTTCTGGCGAAATTACCTCTCTAGCAGCCTCCATGACATACCTTGGCAATCTTCAAGGGCCACTTCTGGTTTATGTCGTCTTTTCGATTGCCAGGCCAGAGTTCCGGAAATTTGCTTCGACGATCTGCTCCCTTATATTCACAGTATCAATGCACCATTCTAGCAATGCATTCTTGATCGAGAGTGCCAATTAATAATATTGTTTGGTCCTCGAATCATACCAAGAATTACCTCCAGACTCAACTGAGCAACGTAAATGTTGGGTGTCAGCGCTAATATGGCATGTGCGAGGACAGTCCAGATCTTCTCTCAAGCTTGTCTTGTATCACGTTAGGCAAATCGTGTGTATGAGAAAAAGAACATATTGAAGACCAAATACCACATGGAGAGAAAGTCTTTCAACCGCCATTCTATACGTGTCCATCAGGAAGCATACCATATATGTCACTCAATGCGGCAAACAAATCGTGCCTTAACATCTGCGCATAGCTTCAGGAGATCTGCACGGCTGGCAGTCGAGTATGCCATGAAAGCCGAAAGCCATGGTGTTGTATCGACGCTAGGATCCTCTACGTGCTCGCCTTTCTCGAAATTCACAACATGCTGGACGACATGGTCCATAAGGGCTGGATCTCTCTGCCTCAGATCCCCCCAAGGGTCGTCAGATACGACTATTCCGGACCGCTCTGCTTGGATAGCCGCGATGGCTACATGAGACGGTACCTGAAACGGTTGTGAAAGGGCGTGGACACGCTCTTCATCACCAAGCGCGATAAGAATCTGTAGCGCGAAGAGGTCCACCCCGTTCGCAAAAGCACTTGAACATGTGTCCACATACCCAGGAGGACGAGCATTTATCTCGATCAGGAAGATACTCGGATTTGATGCTGGTGGATACGTTCTCGGGTGCAAATCCATCGTTTGTCCGTCAATCTGTCGATACTCGTGATTGGAGTGGCGGACTCGCGCCTCGACATGAAAAACTCCCGAATTAAAGCCCAGTCGGAGGATCGTTTGGAGCAGTGAGTCGCGCAGTGCGTTTTGTTCGGCACGCGGCAAGGCGGAAGGGAACAGTAGCTGCGTCTCTTTGAAGTTCCCGGAGCCATCGCCCGCATCCCCGGAGCAGGGAAAGTTATCAATTACTTCGAAGAATAGAACCTGGCCTCTCCAGAGCACAAAGTTGCAGTCGACTTCTGGCCCATCACAGTATTCTTCAACCAGTACATCTGTTTGCCAGCGCGGATCTCCCTTTGCTGGTACAGCCCGGGTATATGCGACATGGCTGGAGACCTTCTGCACGGCTTCCAGGAGAGCCTCGTAGTTGGAGACTTTGACAACATTCAAACTGTGCCAGCCATTGCACGGTTTAACGATCCACGGGGGACCCGGTACAGGCACGCTTCCTTCATTGGTCGCGACCAAGTCGCGAAGCTCCGCTGTGCTGCGAACAAGAAGACAGGAGTTCGAGCCATCTTCGAGCCGACATTGATACTTGTTCACTGTTTTGGAATACGCCTGTGAGGGTGAGGTCGATAGGTTCAACTGCTCGGCCGCCTGAGCCACCGGGACGAGCAGGAATTCAGTGACAGTGGTGATTCCGTCAATCGGTTCCGGATAGTCTCTGATGGCATTTACAATACGAAACGGCAGCCCTGCATCACCTGTGAGGTCGAGCGGAATAAACGCTTCTCGAAATTGAGAACCTTGAGGCTCGGCCTCTAGCCTGTCCAGGAGGCCCATATGCAACCACGGAAACGCCTAGCGCTCGCGCGGCCTGGAAAAATCTCCAGGACATGGAGTAAGGACGCAACTCTCCTATTACAGCAAGCCGACGCTGAGGAATTCGTGTAGGAGACAGCCAGCGCAGTGACAATTGATTGCTCAGCTGGGATTGCACAGCATCAAGAGACTGAGCGATGCTTTCTGGGTTGACGCCATCGACCGTAATGCAGCAAACCACAGATTGAAGTAGGGCAGCTAGGCTTGGGTCTGAAAAGTCAGGAGGCCCGACTAATTGTCTGGGATAGGCATACTCCTCTACTTTTTGGGTATACGGTGCTCCTCGGAGTCTCTCTTCGAAGATATAGCTGCGCATGATGTAGCCCTTGTTGGGCACGAGCAGCTTGACTTCTTGATGAAGACCGCTGGATGTTTCCTCAAGAAGATTGATCAAATAGCTGAATTTTCGGATATCTGCTCGCGGAATATGTTCGACCTTCGGTACTGGCAGGGTCCAGTTGATCAAAAAGGATGCATCAGCTGCTTCGGCTGATTCGATAGGACATGCGTCGAGTTCTCCATTGGTTCTTTGCAGATCTCATCTATGACGCTGTACGATGCTGTTGGGTCACATTTTGTCTGTAAGACTGTACCTTGAAGGCGGACTTGGACTAGATTAATATGTTAGTCCGCAAAGCGGGTATATCCATGTGGGCTTAAGAGGCTGTACCATTTCTCTCGCGATCAAGAATGACGAAATCTATGGAAGGCATCTCCTTTCCATGTGGGCTAATTCTCTCCTGTATTCCGGGAATTTGGACAAATCCCAAGCTCGCTTATGTAGCATTGCCTGGCCACCGACCAGCGACCGCTATCCCGAACTCCGTTTTAACGCCGTTGAATTCCGGTCTTTTTTTTTAGGCCTGACAGAACTCGTTTAAATGGACGTAGCAGCAAGAGGAAAACTTCCAAAAAAATGATAGACATCGTTCTTCTTGACAATCTGGTCCCTCATACTACGAACCCGGATCTGTGATGATGGACACTTCAGCAGAGGAGAATAAAGCTGAACGAGGACGAGCACCACACATTGCTCAATTGTCAACAGCATCAGACAGCAAAGTAGCAACTGAAGATGAGATCCAGGAACTGGAACATGTTGCAGCCAAACTGCCAGCACAGGTTTGGCTTGCCGCAACAATTGGAATGGCGGAGCGGTTTGCGTACTATGGCACACAGACTCTCTTCCGTAAGTGGCAAGAAGCTGTTTTAATTTTAAAGTCGCGCAAAGATCTGACTCTGGTACTTGGATTCTATAGAGAACTATCTCCAGAACAGTCCAGACGATCTCATACCGGGCGCAATGGGATTAGGAAAGTCTCGTGCTACCACAGTCAATTTGGCTTTTACTGTTGCAGTGAATCTGTTGCCATTGCCAGCATCAGTCCTGGTTGATGGATGCCTAGGGAGATATAAGGCTTTACAGATCTTCACCGGGTACTAAAGGGTTCAGTTCTAGCATACTTTCTTTGGATGTGTTCTAATCACTTAGCTTGCAGAATCTACGCTCTAGGATCTGCAATTCTGTTTGGCACCTCATTTCCCTCGGAGATGAGGAGTGGTGTTGCTCTTGGAGGGTTCATTTTAGGAAGTGTTCTAATTGCAGTGGGACTTGGGGGTGTTCAAGCTTCAGTGCAGCCTTTTATCGGTAGGATGCCCCAGCCTTGTGTTCTCCTAGTTTAAAGAGGACCCTACTCACTGCCTGCTTAGCGGACCAATATACAGAGCAAACCATGCGGATAAGGATTACGAAGAATGGCAAGCAAGTGGTAGAAAGTCGCGAAGTGACTATCCAGTATATTTACAATGTGTACTATTGGTATGAAGAGCCGACAGTACCTTAAAAAGGCAGATGACTCTCTTTACTGACTGACACGGATCATTGTTCTAGGATGGTGAATGTTGGTTCACTGGGAAGCATTGCTACTACATTGATGGAGAGGTATATTAGCTTCTGGTCTGCATATCTGCTGGATCTGTGTGCTGTGATACTTGCGGTCGTGGTTGTCCATCTGGCGAAACCAAAGTTTGGTATGATACAAAGACATCGTCGTATCCTCTGTTATTATCAATGATTGCTAATCCTGAGGGATTTAACAGTCCATCCTGTTCCACAAGGGTCTGTCCTTCCCCATGCCGCTCGCTGCCTATGGTATGCTGCTCAGGGTGGTTTCAGCCTAGACACTGCACAGCCAGAGTACCAGTTAGAGAACCACCAGCAAGTGGTACCATGGGATAAGGAATTCATTTCTGAGCTTCGGGGTGCTCTATCTGCATTCAAAATGGTACTTCCCCTCCCCCCCTCCCATTAGTGATTCCTGTTATTCAATGTAGCTTCTAACGCGGCAGCAGCATTGGATGGCCCATTTTCTGGGTATGCATGGGACAGGGTGCTCAAGTCTCAATCTCACAAGCCGGACAGATGGAAACCCATGGGATTCCTAATGACCTGATCAAGTCATCGAATCCAGTCGCCTACATGATCATTGGTGTGCTTGTCCAGAAACAGCTATACCCTTTCCTCCAATGATGCAAGATCTCCTTTACCCCTGTCAACCGTATCAGTCTGGGATTCTTCATTATGTCAGTGGCCATGGCATACTCCGCAGTCATGCAGGCAACCATCTATCACTCTGGGCCATGTTACTCCCACCCACTGTCATGCCCTGCGTCTTCTGGGGGCCGCACCCCCAACCATGTGCATGTCCTGCTTCAGCTGCCAACATTTATAATCATTACCCTGGCCAAAGTGTTTTGCTGGCTGACTGGATCAGAGTACACATATTCACATACCCCAAAGAGTATGAAGTCAGCCCTGCAGGCATGCTACATCAGTACCGCCGGCGTCGGGTATCTGTTGGGAATGGCTTTGTCGCCTCTAGCTAAGGATCCTTTACTTGTGGTGCTCTGGTCCGTGACAGCTGCAATGATGTTTGTGACGGCCTGCGCTGTTCGGGTCGCATTCAGGAACTTTTAGATGTTGGTTTACGCCAGCGGAGGTAATAGCATTAAAAAATAGACATGGGTATCATGTAAATATCTAGATATCGTTCTCTGTTCTCAAAAGCGGATCGTGCTCAGACGGCTGCACCGTGGCGCTCCTTGACTTACGCGAATACAGACAGTAATGCTGGACCATGAGAATGATGTCAAAAAAGATGGTGAGATTCCCAAGCACAAGCTTGGTAGCATTTCCCTGTGCGCCCGACCAATCTGCCTGTAAGGAAGTGTCGATAATTAATTGCATCAGAGAGAGCATGCCCCCTGTGAAATCCATCAGGATAGCAATCATACAGAAGCCTTTTGTCGACTGGTGGCAGTAGTTCATCCATGCCTGCGGGGTGTATTTGATTGCGGTGAGGAACACTTTAATGTTTCCAATCGTGTATAACTAGTGGTGAAAGGATATCAGAAACAAGTCCAACTTTTTTCCTTCTTCCGAGTATAATCAAACGCACCACATCAAGCCACTGTTGTGAATGAAGTTGTGGGAAACACAGCAGCCCCATGACTTCGACTGCGACCAGACCAAAACATCCTGAGAGCAGGACCACCGTCAATCTGCTTGGCTTCCGCTGTGTTTGTTTTTGTGATTCAAACTTCCATAGAACAGGCCACTGGAACTGGCTGTAGATAAGCAAGCAGATGATGGTCCCATGTAAGGCATAAAAGAAATCGTTAAGATGCACGGGTGGCTCAGGGCTCTGGGGGTGCCGCTGCGCGTATTGGGCGCGAATCACTGGGGAGAATAATAGGCCGCCATTGAAGACCGTGTAAGCGGATAGGCCGAGCACATTCAGCAGAGCGAAATCTAGGGAGAAGCCGCTTGTTGCGCGTCGGCGTTGGTTGTGGATGAGCTGTGGGTAGAAAGATACCGACCAGAGCAGGAAATAGCTCCATCCCAATCCCTGTGAAAGGGCCTGGAGGAACTGACGGACGTCCAATGTCATGGTACGTAGTATGTATCTGCTATCAGTTCAGGATTGAAGAAGATGTTGTTGTTGTGGAAAGAGAATTGGTGCTGACTGTTTTTCTGGTCAGTGCTCCGGTAATCTGGACTTGTCTCGGGGTTGACCGGAGTATCGGAGTCAAAACTAAGCCAATCATAATCATCAGTCACATGATATGTGACAAATTCGGACATGCACAGGCATCATCTCATCCATTGAGCTCAAAATGAGCAATGCTTATATACACTCCACCCAGTGGCCTCGAAAATATGCTTGACCACCATCTTGTACAGCACAAATATCGAGCAAGGGAACAACTCCGCACATTCCAGCATGAAGAAAGATTCTCAAACAGCAGCGTTCCAGTGGTTTGAAACGTTGCAACCTCACGCTGGGTCAGGGTCTTTTTTATCCTAGTTAGCAGTCCAAGTCTCATTTTTGCTACAGGAAATTCCCTGACAGCTTGAACAGCTGTGCAGTTCCCGTCCACACCTCCGCAGTATGCTCTCCCTTTCAGATGCATTGCAGGGTCCCTAATCTCTAATTTAGGCAGGCCTTTGCATTCAACAATTGCCTGCATGGAGTCCGCTTGTTGAACCTCACCAAGTTCGGCAATATTTACAGCCGCATCACCAACGTATGACCCTAAATTTGGTTCTCGGACTCTAAAATTCATGAGCGCGTTAACTTCAATTGTATGCCCACCGTCAGTGTCTTCAGAGAATCGAATGGCCGCCCTTGAGGAGGGGTAGCTGCTTGTGCCACTGCATCCGGTACGGCGGCCGTGTCCATGACCCTGATGGCGCTGGCGGGCGTGGGAGACAACATTGTTGCCTCCTCTACTGTGCACGGAGGAACTTACCATCAATTCAAGGTTCTGGCGCCACAGCTGGGCATTGAGTGTCGCTTTGTCGCGTCCAATGAGCCGGAAGATTTCCGAGCATTGCTTGAAGGCAAGACAAAGTTCATCTTTGTTGAGAGTATCAGCAATCCTAAATACACAGTGCCGGACTTTGAAGCTCTAGCTGATATTACTCACTCCCATGGGGTACCTTTAATTGTAAGTGTCCCTGTTGCTCTTAACAGGTATATATTAATCTCCTGCGACAGTGCGACAACACCTTTGGCTGCGCCGGGTATTACTGCCGTCCGATCGAGCACGGAGCGGATATCGTCGTTTATTCCGCAAGGAAATGGATCGGCGGACATGGAACCACTCTCGGTGGTGTTATTATGGACGGAGGGACTTTCGACTGGGGCCAACATGCAGATAAGTTTACTCAGTTCCATTCAGATGGGGCCCAAGAGGGCAGTGGTGAGGTCAGTCTGTGGAAGACTTTCGGGCGACGGGCCTTTGCCATACGATGTCAGTTGGAGGTGCTCCGAGATATCGGCAGCACTATGAGCCCCCAGGCTGCACAGCAGCCGCTCATCGGCCCCGAGTCGCTCGCCGTTCGATGTGATCGTCACACAGCCAACACGGAAGTCTTGGCCGCGTGGCTTGCACAGCAGCCGCAGGTGGCGTGGGTGCGCTATCTGGGTGACCCGGACCATCCATGCCATCGCAATGCCAGCAAGTATCTGCGACATGGATACGGCGCTGTCTTCTCTTTTGGCATCAAAGGAGGACAGAAAGCCGGTTTCCGTCTATGCGATGAGTTTCAGATGATCATCAATACGACCAAGTATGGCCCTATCTTGACTGTGCCATTTTCCAGACATGGTTTTGTTCCTGGTAGAACACGGAAATGCTGACGCTGGTTTAGTCTGGGCGACTCCAAGACTCTTGTGGTTCATCCATGATGCCCTGCAGCGGCAAGGACGGACATCCGAGAGTATCTTTTTTTCAGGAGAAGGGCATATCTATTGGAAGGGCGAGGCCTGGCGACGCAGCCTCATCGCACAGGAGCAATGGTGGAAGAAATACCTCCGTCTTGAGTAAATGTCTGTACATATTATTATTTGACTTGGTATAACTATTTAATTCCTTTTCTGCCACACAATCAAGAGCCGCTCCTCTCTGTCGTCCCTGGAAACACTGTAGATGTTGCCCTATGCTTTCTGCCACACCATGTGCCCTAGTTGGCACTCACGTAATAACATTTACATCCCAACGTAAAGTGGAGCTTAAGTCCAGAACGAACTAGTGCGACAACACCGAACTTTCTGCCTTGACAGACCACCTGCCGTACTCTCTGCGTACATAATTTCTTTCTCTTCTCCCCATGCTTAGAATGTTCTTGCAATGCTACCATATCTTTAATATTTGCGAAGCGACTGTCATAGAGCGCAAGCTATACAAGTATGAGCCGCTCATTCAAAGCATCCATATTTGTTGGGTCCATCAGGCAATTTGTAATTCGGGTGTTGTGCTGACTGTTGGTGACTCTCCCAAATACCTTTGTGCTTACCAAACAACTCCGAAGATATGTGCCATCCGGCATAGTCTCGGAGTACAGTCGTCGCTTCACGCATATGGCAGAGAGGCTGCCGAGGAAGAAAGATGATAATCAAAACACTTGAAGAAACGGTGGGACATGAATACTAAAGGAGAATGTATATATTTGTTTTCAACAGAGAACAGCAGGTGTGCCACCCAGACGTACAATTGAGCACCAGGGGAGCTGCTTCTATGCGGCCCCATTTTGGCTCGGGGATATCTCCACGATCCAGAAAAGACAGAAAAAACCTTTATCCAACCTCCGCCTTGGTTGCATTTCTTTGGCTGGTCAGGGTACCACGGTAGGCTGTACAGGACTGGAGACCTGGTCCGATATTGCGACGATGGCACTCTGGAATATCTTGGTCGGAAGGACCGCCAGGTCAAAGTTAACGGACAGAGACTCGAGCTGGGTGAGGTTGAGGAGGCGATTCACTCGTCCTACTCCTCCGCAAGGGCCGCCGTTGATGTTGTACACCATCCTTCCAAGGCTAACCACCAGGTTCTTGTTGCTTTATTAGCGTTCCCTGACACGTCGGACACAGGGGATCTTCAGGTCCTGTCCCGGGAGTTGTACCGCGCAGAAACTGATGAGATCAGCTCGCGAATCACCACTCTTCTACCGAGATATATGATCCCTTCCTATTTCATTCCAGTCTCGAGGCTCCCACTGTCTAGCTCTGGAAAACTGGACCGGGTGACCCTTCGTTCTCTGGTTCTTGATTTCCTACGGTCCGTATGCCAAAAGATTGTGAAGGAGGAGCGACAGCGTTCTCGGACTGAACTGATTATGCTGTCGGCTTGGGCGGACGTATTGTCTGTATCTCCCGGTAGCATAGGTCTGGACGACAATTTTTTCCTTTTTGGAGACTCCCTTGCCGCCATTAAATTGGCCAGGCGCTTGAGAGATGATGGAATGGAGATGAGCCTCACGGATGTCATCCAGAATCCGACCATATCCCAGATGCTCATCAGAACGAAAGTCTCTTGGAAGTCGTCCTCGGTGCCACTGGCCTTTCGCACACGTCTCGGCTGCCGACAGAGTGAGCTTGATAGCAGAAGCTGCTCATCAGTGTGGTATGAGTGAGGATCTAATACAGGATATCTATGCCTGCATACCAATGCAAAAGTCGTTGATGGCAACCGCCGCTTGCCAACCAGGGTCCTACCAAGCGTGCTATGTCTACCGTCTCCCTCAGCAACTAGACATTCATCGATTTCAGGAAACATAGAGATCGTCATTAGCGAGACTCCTATCCTGCGGTCTCGGATTTTCTCCTCCTCCCAGTCGTTGATGCAGGCGGTCATTAACCATCAACCGCGGTGGGATACTGAGTCCGACCTCGCTTTGTACCTTGAGAGAGCTGCGTCCGTACAATTTACTCTTGGTACTGAGCTTACCCGCTTCGCGCTCGTTACAGATTCGCATCGCAGTGTATCGACGTACTTTGTTTGGATCATCCACCATGTACTTTACGATGGCCATTCGCTGCAGCTCATGCTTGAGGATGTCCGACGCGTGTACGCGAACAAAGACAGACTGTCTCGTCTTCTTTCCGTGACTACATATCTCTACCGACAACACGGGACTATCTACTCGGTGATTTGTTCTGGCGAGAACATCTGGAAGGATTCACACCCACGACATTCGCTCACACCCGGCGCGAGGGGCAGCAAGCTATCACGGGCCAGACGATTATGCACCATTCCAGTTTTCAGCGACCGCCTCAAGTAGCCTTTTTACCCTCCGTTCTCATGCAGGCAGCATGGGGTCTTCTTCTTTCTCGATACCTGGAGTCGAGTGACGTTGTTTTCGGAGTGACGCTGAGTGGTCGCTATGCTCCATTAGAGACTATCGACAAAATCGTGGGGCCGACTCTGAGCACGGTGCCACTGCGTGTGCAGATTGACGGGCAGCATGGGGCTAGTTCCTTTCTGACTTGTATACAATCGCACCTTGCCCGAGTGATGGAGTATGATACGCATGGGCTGCAAAGAATCCCGTCACTATCCTCATCAGCTGCCTCTGCCTGTGAGTTTCAGACGCTGTTGGTTATCCAGCCCCCACGTTTCAGCTTCACAGACGAACTGTTTGAGGAGAAGAGTCTGATCCGATCTGAGGTAATTGCAGGGTATCCTCTCACCATCGAGGTTCAGCTGGTGGAGGATGGGCCGATTGAGGTCCGCGCTCACTTTGATTCAGCCATCCTGACCCGGGCGAAGTTCAGCGCATGCTGCAGCAATGGGACCATATTCTCGAGCAATTGGTCAACATTAGTTCCTAGCAGCCCATCTCCAGCACTAGCATGGCGAGTACACAGGGCATCCTAGAGATGGCTCATTGGAACCAGGGTGTGCTTCACCTAACTCCAGGTCAACGCAACACAATCGACGAGTTTTTGTCCTTTTTGTCTTAGGGATGAAAGAAGAGACCTAGTGAAAGGTATAAGCAGTGCCTGACGAAGGCAACCCTACTGAACCACATTAATGAGCACATGAAGTTGTGCGAATCAGAGGAAAGGGTTAAGTGTCCCCACCCATGCTGTTAAAATAAGGAGTATGAGGGTATAATGGGCCTGCGACGCCACTTCTTTGATGTGCATTCTCTCTTGGAGCCTCGTTCCAATTGCGTTTCCAGAAAACGACGATGGGAATTTCACAGTGACAAAGAAGAAGATAATATTAAGCCCATAAAAGTGATCAAGCGTGGTGATGATTAGGATAAAGCTTAGGATGGAGAGCTAGCACTACAACATTATGTGTCTGACATTGTAAGATTACTCTAGCATTGTGTTTCTTACATGTCCTTTTATTGGTATTTTATAAGGAAGATCCGGTTATTTAAGGGCGATTGGGTTTCAGTCTCCAAAGGGTTTTGCATCTCTTCAATTTGTAGTCTCCCATTGAATGAAGTTGCATCCTAGTGATAGCCCTTTATGTCTCCCGGTCGAGATTGCCAGCCGCACAGTATATAAAGCAATGTGTGAAGCATGTCATTTGTTGGCAAAGACATTATGCGCTTTTAAAATAGCAACAATTTGCCACCGGTCCCAGAATACCTTAGATACTGATTGCGTCATCATTGTGATGCAGTCCTTACCTTACACATAGCTAGAGATTATGACATTCAGTTTCAGCCCAGCATGCAGCGACTTTGCTCGCTATGCTGTTATGGAGAATGCTAGGGATTCGTCGAAGGTGTGATTGGATATTCCTTCAATGACTGTCACATCGTCGAGGAGTTATGCACCGAGTTCGAAACCAGCGGCTGGGTTTGCTCGGAGATAAAGCCGTTGTATTAGTGCTCATCGATCAGTGGCATAGGAGCGAGGGGAGTCGCGGTACGGCATGTTCCACAACTACGAGAGGTATCACTAATAAAAGCCAGAGGATGGGACCTCCCAGCTCCAGCACTTCGCATGTAATAAGGAAATGGCACGCCAGGCAAAGCAAAAGCGCATCGACGAATGTTTTGTACCGGATTCGTAACCCCCCCCTTAGCGGCCCTCCATCGTCCCACTGCCTTGTCACTAATATTGAAGCTATCGTTGGTGCGGTCTGGGTTGACTCTGGTAGAAACTTTGAAGCTGTAGAAGGTGTGATGAAGAGATTGAATACTTATCCTGACTAGGCATGGAAACTTCTCCCCTAGTTCATTTCTCCCCTCAATCTGCCTTCGGGTTGCCCGGTGCTCTTGGTGTTGTTAGCTCTTGGAGCACTAGATATTAGACGATGGAGGGGGTGGAGAGGAAAGTGCCATGGAGGAAGCAATCTATATCTGAGCAGGATGGAGGCCACAGTTAATCGTACTATAAGAGTGGTTCTCTTTTCGTACCACCCAGCTATAACTCCAGGTAACTATTACCATGCCTGCTTCTGTTACCGGGTAGTCTGCACACCTCATTCAATAAACAACCCCATGTGTGACACAAAAGGAGTCGATAAAATGGGATCTACTAGACTTATGTCGCTATTGATTCTTCGTGCGTTGTGATTCAGTGGAAGATTGATTATTGTTATATACTTCTTGAAAAGTTGAGGATGTGTGGGTAAAAGAATCGCGCTGATCTCCCACAAGTCTATCTCCGTACGGAACAAACTATGTATATGAAGCCCTATTATCTACATCAGGCCTCGATTCGTGACACACATCAGCAGTGCGACTTTTTAAAGCTCCCAGAAGTCAATACCTAGAATCCTCATGGTGATATACCTCATGGACCAACTATGCCTCCAAGTGGTAAGAGGCTACTGTCCGAAACCAGCTCCTCCCATGCGATTTTCACACTGTCGATGACCCCAGTGCCCCACTTCCAGCAGTCAAAACAAAGGAAAAGAAAGCGGCCTGTGCTTCCAAACATCGTCGGAAATTCATGTGAATTTGTTGTAGCGGTATTCCATGTACAACAGTACATACCTCAAGTAGAGTTCCAGGTCCAGATGTGGGAATCGACGCGTTCTTAGCAAAATGAAAACCCTGCCAGAGACATACCACATATCCACTTTGGTTGTTTTTAATGGACCCTTGTCCGCAGGCCACGGTGGGACTTCGCATCCATCCATAATGCATAGATCGCCTGCGGCTTCGCCTGTGTCCGAGAGTTGGCGCATGTTGTGTCCGCATCCGCTTCGCTAGGGCCCTGCCCAGGCTGCTCCGAGTTGCCAAGGACTGCCCCATTGCTCTAAAGGGTGTAGGGCATGGGAGTGAAGCTGAGTATCCCAAAATGCATAGGTACTACCCTAGTTATAGAACGTACATTTCGGAGACTGCGGCTTTAGGAAGATAGAGAACTCTTATTTCCATAGGGTGTCGTTCCAGTATGCAATTCTTGTCCAAGCAGCCCCCTCCGAGGCAGATTTTGAGTCGCATTTCCCGGGCAAGTAAACTCCTCGCACATGGTTCTTGTTTAGCAGTGCTCTAAATGTGTATCTACAACGAAACAGAATTTTTTTCAGAAAGTGATTCTTAGTCTGTAGCTGTTTGATCGATTCTATGAGGCTAGCACTCACGGCTCATGTGTACCTTGGGGCCAGCTGTATATTGTACCTACAGTGTAATCTAGTGTAAAGCGCTGCTTGAATGTTGTCCCAGCCGTTGGAAAGTGATACTGGCACCTACGAGATAATGTCAAAAATCTATCACTACAACAGAATTATCTACAACAGCAAACTCGTTGATACTTCTAGACTATAGTTATAACGTACACTATAAAAGCAAGAATGACAAACACATGCATTGAATTCTTGTACTCTACTATCTGATGTATGCTCAACTTTTCTCCTAACCCTTGCATAGCAGGATATTCAACATGTATGTTCAAAGGGAGCCAACAGCTCATGGAACAGGTAACACACCAGCATTCTCATACGACCGGAAACTGTTCAACCAAGCCCGATATGTATCATCGTACCGACTCCATCCAAATGCACGAGCCTTGGAAATACTGGCAATAAAAGGCGCCTTCTGCTCCGTGGGTGTGATATACCAATTCATCAGCGCAAATGCGTCTGGCTGAAACGCCTTTGGGTCGCCGCCATATTTGGCCACGATTGTCTCCCAAACCGGTTGCTTGTCCTTTGCCCACTCGGACATGTCCATGGGGACGGTGCTTTCATTCGGGGGTTCAAACTGGTCCATCGGCACCTTGAAGTATTCTGCTAGTAGGTGCCAGAGATATTTCCAGACTATCACATCGCCGTTGACGTGGTTGAAGGTTTCATTTTTGCAATGGTCTTGCGTGGCTGCCCAGAGAGTCAGATCGGCTATACTGGGCGCGTAGGACTGGTTCTCGACTCGATGGAAGCTGCTTAGATCGCCAGGCCACTTTGGAGTTTCACCAAGTTCGCGACAGATAAGGAAGTATTGGGCGATTGTGAGTGTTTCGTTGATTCCAAGGTCTGCAAAACGTGAGTCGGGTTCAATGTGTCGTGGTTTAAGCATAGATGGCGCTCTGGCTACGCAACTCACACTGACAGCTGTAACCGATGATAGCCCATGGACGAATGATATTGTATTGCCATGTTTGATGGCGTTTTTGGATGGCGAACAGATCATCCTCTTGCTCGTAGTAGAATATATTGTGAGGACCTTCATAGCGAGGCAATTGTTCCATTAGCGGGGTCGTGATGTCCCGGAACTGGAACCCATAATGCTGCTGAAAGTCAGGTACAAGTAGAGAAAACAGGTCATCCAAAACGAACTTGCCTTCCCTCCTGTTTGCAGAACCACGCGCTTCAATTTCAGGCAGGCCAGATCAATGGACTCGAGGAAGTTTCGAAACAAGGGGCAGTTCTTCTCATGGAGCTTTGAGAAGTCATTGTCGTGAATGTAGGAAGTGAAAAAGGCATGTGTCACATCTGTGCAATGTTCCCTCATCTTCTCAACAATATCCTTTACTGGCTCCAGGAAGTCCAATGCAATAAACCGAACCCTAGAATCAGAGTGGTTTGACTTGAGGAGTTTCCGTGAGGTGACGATTATCTCGGACCTTCATCAACGCCATGAGAAACACTAGTTTTAGAGGAACAGGTCAGAATACTACTTACCATTCACTGCAAGGCAACTTGATCAGATGCTCAATTATCGCACCGCCGCTGATACCGTTGGCGCCAGCTACAAAGGCGACCTTGCTGGTGGGCTGCCGGACGGTAAGGAAATTGCTGCTCATGGTAAGCAAAGAAGGCTTGGTGGTTGAGGTAAGGAAAGATCTGCGACTTTGATGGAGTTCTATCGAGCCTTTTATAACCCCCATCTCGGTTTCCCTCCTGTATGCCTAGACTGCAATTCAGGGGGGGGGGGGGGAAATTGTATACTGATAGCAGCTACAGAGTGGATCATCCTCAAGCAAAACTATCAGACCGTAGCGGCCATTCTTTACCTAATGGCATGTATCTCCATAACCCGGAACTTGCTGTCAAAATTCAAAATTGCCAAGAGGCTAAGTATGGGCCCTCACTTTAGCCACTTATTGTGTTGCTTGACATGGTGCACCTGGTGCAGGTCCGACACTTCGCAGGTCTCGGCCCCGGGGTAAAGGGGGTCCATAGATATCTTTCTCCTCTTCACCGCGTAGCCCAATTCTACTAGGAATATGCCGATCGTGTCGGGATATGGCGGAGTAGTCTCAGAATTTCTACGGGTGTACTGCCTTGATTATTCTTTGATCTAGTCTTCAATTCCCTGCCGGCCATCAATTCTGCTAGGTTGCGTGCGCACTTCTCGATAACTTACTCAAACTTTCGGTGATGCTTCCTATTTCAGTAGGAGATATAAACTGCAGCACCCGCAGGGGTGGTACGAGTAAGGCAGAGAACACAAAATATGCTCATAGGTGCGTTACTGTAGTGATCCCTTTTCTGATGCTCCCTCAGCATTTACCACGCCCTTTCTGTCCTTTCCATACGTCGCTTAGGACTCGAAATAAGTAGGTGCACATATGACAATTAGGGCAACGTCAAATTCTGTATCAATGGGATGGATTTGTACGATCATGGTAGCATATAATTTGGAACCCTCAATTAGATATGAAGGGACCATTCTCTCTAGCTTATATAGATAATTAAGCTAGCCTGCAAATATATTCTACTACAATTAGGAATTACCGCTTTCGTATTCTTGATGGCGCTGGTAGCCATCATATGCCTCAATTCCATCAAATATGTAGTGAGAATAATTCTCCTATCTGCATGGCTGCGCACTCTGCTAACATGCTTAGCCTTTCGGTGTAGGCTGTTTTCGGTCTCTAGAAAGCGCATACGGCAGCTTGGTGCAACAGAAAATGAGCGTGGGAATCACTCATATTGATAAGCTTGATTTTTGGAGATACTTTCGTGGAGCTCGAAAAGACGCTTCTACGACAGACAACATTCAGAATAGCTCCGCAGGCACTGGCCTTGTTCCGTTTGGTCCAGATAGGGTGCTCTGCAAGTTGGAGAAACGACTAAGGTCCCCTACACCACCAGGCAGTCCGTCAACCAATTCAGCGCCCAAGACACCGTATAGTGCTAGGTAGCTAGAGACGCCGCTATCTGCAGTAAAGAAAGTGCTTAGAGCGCATCCACAGAGCCCTTCATCTTCGGTAGGAACGCGGTCAGACAAGATTGATAGAGGTCATCCACTAGCACTTGATAAGCTTGTAATCATGCGGAAGAAATACGCAAATTCCGCGCTGATAATAAACGGCAAAGCCGAAAGCAGAAGCTCTCAAATAGACAGCTAGCTACTACAGAAGGGCCATATCTTCAGGGGGCCCTAGAGCGATTCCAGTGCGAGAAGCTCACGATATTATCGTTGTAGATCCAGATGGGCTGCTGGTTTCATGTATACTAGCTAACGCGATCGGAGGGGCATAAATTTCAGTTTGGTTAGGGGCACACAGACAGCTGGACGGCTTGCTACTGGGATTATCAATTATATGAATTGATCCGGCTGTACAAGGTTTTGCTTCCGATCCGCGACCTCGGTTTGTCCAACCTGTGACCTGTGGGTAATTGCCGAAATGTTGGCCAGAGTGTGGGACTTCCCCAAGCGGAAATAACCACAGCTCTGAAGTGAGACTATAGCCTCGTTGTTCGCTCAAGTGGCCGACCGGTCGTCACTGAGCGTCGCAAAAAAGAAGGGCCACCCCACTACCGTAACTAAACTACCAGATGCCCATATGTACTTTGGGGAATAATCGATCCACCTTTTGTGTACGCCGCCTTGCCCTACCTTTCTCTCTGAGCTCTTCTCATCACGAGCAAGCCATAAAGTCGCCGTGATTCCTTCAGCAGAGTCTATTTTCAGGCACTGTTGTTGCGTTCGGTGTTCTCACCCCTCGCTGGTTTGGAATGAAAGTCGTCCAGTCGCCCCCGTACCACTCACGCCCCAAGTTTTGACAGATCGAGCCAAGCAGCAGAAAGCAACCATACATAATATAACTCCCTCCTATTCAGGTTCCCCAATGCCATGAGTATGTTGGTCATCACAGGAACTATTGTGATGTCTTTGCCATTGGTCACTGTAGGCGTCAATTCCGGGAAACATCTCTCTGTTTGGCGGCAGATTATACCACAACATCAAAACTCCATCCCGGACGTAGTCATTAACTCAATATTACTTATTACTTTTATATATATATATATATATATATATATATATCCACTATGCTATTAGGACAGTACCTGAAGGACAGCACCGGAAGGGCTGCGGCAAACGAGGTCGTAGTAAGCTTCAGCAGTCTCCAGCTATCTACGAAGTACCTCACACTCGGCTCTGTTAATACTTAGTTGCGTGAACGAAAATTCTGCATTGTTTATACTTCTGAGGCATAAGCGCCCCGTATGTTATCCTTCCGTACTTTGCCGTTTGTTGGTCGTTTCCGTACCCTGCTGTCTCCACGGTAGGCGAGTCATCGTATGTGGGGTATAACTACCTCGCACCTTGTCTGCATTAGTCTTAAGTTCATGTGATGGGTGTCATGCCGCGGTAGAGCTCCCTCTTTGCTGTACAATCCGACTGCTTGAAGTGAACATGGCCCGAGATGGGAGTTAAGGACCAAGCGGATAACTCTGGTTCGGGTTCTGGCGCTTAAATATAGAGGTGCTGGACTGCCTTTATAAATTGCCCCAATACCTAGAGTTTAGAGACACCACGATATTACAGTTCTGGTTTAATTAATTCTCTTTCGCACCATGGGAACTCGAGAAGATCTCAGAATACGGAGCACGCAGACAAACCTCCAAATTGCCGTCACCATTTTTTCCGATGGCCAACCTCACTCTCAACCATCGCCTGTCATCATTATGGGCCACGGCATCGGCTGTATCAAAGACGCCGGCCTAGCTCCCTTCGTTACTACTTTCGCCCACCACGGTTACATAGCAGTGACCTTCGACTACTTGTACTTCGGTCAAAGTGAAGGAGAGCCGCGCAACCTAATGAGTGTTTCCCAGCAGCTACATGACTTTGAGGATGTCATTTCCTGGGTACGTACTCAGCCAGAGAGATTCGACGTGGATAAAATTGTGGTATGGGGCACAAGCTTCGGAGGGATGCATACTACAGCTCTCCTCGCACAGGACCACAAACTTGCTGGTGGCATAGCCCAGTGCCCTTGTGTGGACGGTCTAGCGGCTTCTTTGCAAGTCCCGTTTCTCCAATCAATGCGCCTAACTTGGGCTGCTTTGCGCGATGTTGGGCATTCCATTTTTGGACTTGGGCCAGTGTACGTTAACCTGTCCTCGAATGGGCTTCCAGGATCACCCTTGGCCATTATGAGCGGAGAAGAAGTAGCGCAAGGATGGGATCGGCTTGTATCGATGGAGGACATGCCATTTCCGAATAAGATCGCCGCTCGATCTCTTTTCAGTGTCCTCACCAATCGCCCGGTTCATAAAGCCCACAAAATAAGGAAGCCATATCTGATAATCCTTCCAACTTGGGATGGACAGGCACCACTGAGTGCAGCGGAGAAGACAGCAGCATTGGCGCCTCTAGGAGAAGGGTTAAGAGTGCAAGGAGGTCATTTCGATCTTTACTACTCAGGGCCCGCGTTTGACGAGAACATCAGGGGGCAGTTGGAGTTCCTGGAAAGGATACTAAAGAAATAGAGGACCATTGTATTTAGTGAAGGGGAACTCATGAAACGCATAAAGCATGGTTATCGAGGCCTCGTCTCCAATTTACACCACTGCAAAGAGTTACTGTAACCGCGCCATGTTCCCCTCCTGTGAAGTCGCAGCTCGCACGAGGATGAAGGTGAGGAGCAACATAATGAGAGGCAGGAGAAACACTTCAATCAAAAAGAGCTGGGCATATAGAGTCTAGCAGGGGTGAGGGTGCAACGTATTGAAGTGCATGCACGTGCAGGTGGGAGGGGTGTATACAGGACAAGATCAAAATCTGGCGTACATTTTTGCCTACAGCTATGGGATGGAATATGTATACTTCGCGACTAGTCACATTCGAGCACCTATATTGGTGGAGGTTATGCAGCTGTAACTCTATGCTACATTTGTACGGAGACAACCCACCGCCGCAACGGCCGAGGATGACCTGTGTGGGTTTATCCCTATTGGCCAAAGTGATAAAAATTGCAGCGGTGACTGAAGTGATCAATGGTGAAACTCAGGCATCACCAATCCTCCAGGAAAGAAGGTGACTATCATCCGTGGGGTTTAAGTTATTGGTTCTTCAGCCCATTGAAACGCAGTTCGTGTTGTGAAAAGTGGACCAGAGGATATGACGCTCAGGCGCTCAAGCCCTGTGGGTTATTTCCGATCGGCTTGCCCGATTGTGGGTTTTCCCCGGATGGATAATCGAGGTAGCGTAGACCTTCGTGGGTGTGGCCGTGTGGGGCATGATCTCAAAAGACGTTTGCTAAAGTGCGTTTAAGCGCACGTCATAAATTATGTACCAATACAGCCCTGCAGGTGACCTTGGTCCAGATGCGGGATTTTCTCCAAGACGGTAACGTGAACACAGCAGGTAGAACTGGAAAGGCTAGGCTCGGGAGCTTGCACCAGCCGATGTTAGGACGGGACTATTGGTTCTGATGGCTGATAACTTCTCGGAAGCACCGGACAAGACCGACAAATTTCAGTTTAACTCTTGTTCGCACTGCAAACCCAAAGAGGAGCAGAGGTTCTGGGCTTTACGGCTCCATTGTACATTCTCCGTAGAGATCACTGGTAAAAGCGCAGCTCTTGAAATCTGTTCTTTCTCAAACCCAGCTTAGTGTCTAACTGTTTGACTCATGCCATCTGCTCGTCCCCGTATTCTCCTTTGCTAATACCAGGGAAAGGCATACTACCAGGTAGCAGAAAATTTGAAAAATAATACAGTTTGAATAAAACTCAGAGCCAACTAAGTCAAAGTTGTGGGTGTGTCAATACACAATTCGAACAAATTCTGGGTAGACCCCGGAAACCACTGCACTATTGGACTACATAGTTACGAATGCTGTTTTATAAAACCTAAGAGTGGAAATGCGTACTGTATACACAAATACAGGCAGGCGGTAGCTTTAAGTTTAAAACTGTCTTGCGCTTTAATGAAGCCGGACCAATGGTTCACAATTAACTGGACCCAGCCAGCAGGATTGAGAATTCATTTGGCTCCTCGGGGATGGAAAGGTTCCGTGCGTATATAAAAGGACTGCGATGGGTTGTGTCAATGATACCGTCGACCACACCCTCAAAAGGCCGTATGAAGAACCCTCTTATTCTAGTTCGCAGATACGTCTGGTGCCCATAAAGAGTTCTACGATTTACAAGCTCTTAGTTACTTTTTCCCTGGCACAGCAACCGTCCCCATGGCTTGCGATTTCGGCAATATCCCTCGGAACATTCCCGGCAAGCCACAAGTTTTCTCTCTGCACGTTCCTGATCAAGATGTTGCAGATTTCAGAGCTCTTCTAAAGCTATCCAAGATTGGACCCAGGACATGGTGGAATGAGCATATGGACGGATCATTTGGTGTCTCCCGCCACTGGCTCATCAAAGCTAAGGACATTTGGTTGAACGACTTTGACTGGCGCCAGCAGGAGGCGAATATCAATTCGTTTCCTAACTTCAAGATCGCTGTCAACAACCCGGAACATGGCCAGCTGAGCGTGCATTTTGTTGCTCTTTTTTCAGCAAGACCTGATGCTGTTCCCATCATCTTCATGCATGGCTGGCCGGGTTCGTTCCTGGAATTTTTCCCGATGCTCAATATCATGACTAAGAAGTACACGCCCGAGTCCCTGCCATACCATGTGATCGTGCCGTCGCTGCCAGGGTATGGGCTTTCGGCGGACATCGGTCATGAGAAGGAGTTTACGTTGGATTCCGCTGCTCAAGTCATGAACCAATTGATGATTGATCTTGGATTCGGCAAGGGCTATGTTGCGCAAGGGGGTGACGTGGGAAGCACGCTGTCACTAATTCTTTTGAGAAAATACAAGGGATGCAAGGCAGCCCATGGTAAGACTACCCATCCCTGAAGGAGCAGGTTGCTTGTATGCCAGTACCGATGCTTAAGGTTGCTCTTTATCCACAGTCAATTTCCTTGCCTTAAATGGATATGAAGGTGACGTCGACCTTTTGACATCTCAAGAGCTTGATCACCTGAAACGGGCGCAAGCCTGGCAAGCCACAGGCATGGCTTACCTTCTCGAACAATGCACGCGCCCGGCAACAATTGGGCTAGCTTTGTCATCGAGCCCTTTGGCTCTTCTTGCATGGTAAGCCCTAACCGCGGGCTCCTCTTTCTGCGCCTCTTATTCTTTACTTACTAAATGCAGGATTGGTGAGAAGATCCTCGAGTGGGCAGATGAGCAACCCCCATTGGACGCGATCCTTGCCAATGTCAGCCTTTACTGGTTCACTTCCTCATTCCCACGCAGCATCTACCCCTACCGGAATATAGCAAGCTTCAATGCATTAGATACCAGCAAAGAGAAGCCGCTTGGCTATTCCTACTTCCCGGGCGAACTTATGCTTCTGCCCAAAGCTTGGGCGGACGACGCTTTTCGCAACATGGTGCAGTACTCGGTGCACGAGAAGGTAAGAGCTACCAACCTGCGATTGCCTCGGAAACCGTGACTGATCCTAGAGCATATTGGAAGGGCGGGCATTTTGCGGCGTGGGAGCAACCCCAAGCACTGCTAGAAGATGTCGAGAAGTTTGTTCACAGATCGTGCAATGCAGGTGACTAAGGCAGAGGCGGTCCTACTAACTATCCTGCCAGTTTCGCAGTATAATGATCATTTTCAGCACGCCGATAACATAACCTCCTTTCGCCTCGCACCTGTTTCTGGAATGTTTTAAAGGCTATTGTTCCTGCACTTTTAAACATTTCGCTTCGTAACTTGAAAGAGAAAAACAGGCCAAGGAGAAGGAACCAGAATGACTTCGATCCAAGGCTATGAAGTCCAATAGCGACCTGATAATTTCATATTTTGACAGCACCATCTTATTTTCACAGCTTTTCTCAATCGACACTGTAACTGTGTGGCAAAAGAGCTATCGTTCCTGTCCTATTTCTATTATTATGACACACCACAAGGGACTGTTTTTCTTATCAAAAATGCGTGGAATCCACTCGAGCCGTCTCGTTTGTCGTGAATTATTGGATCAAAGCTACAGGAAGCTGGAGGCTCATCGTCGAGTTGAAGCTTCGGCGCAGTGTACAGAGAGTTTGTTATGCCATGCTGCTCGGCAGGAAATTAATACGCGAAGAGTATTAAGTCCAGATGGAAAATACAATCACTTTAAAAGGCAAAGATTTTCGAGCTCGGTGCGCAAATGCATATCAAGGGCAAATGCCTGAGATAGTCTTTATAGTTTCGCGGCGCGACCTCGACAAGGCCCTACTTTTATGGCTACCCTTTCTTTCCGAAGGTGATGGCTCCTTTCCCGTAAGAGTATACCGCCTGCCAGTGTTCTCCCTGAATCACCTCTTAATCTCTTCCGGGTATCATATATCGAAAATGATCGAGTGCAAGTCCGATGGAAAAGCAAATGATGATTCGCGTCGTCATGAGTGGGAACATAAGGCCAATACCTGTCAATAGCTTTACTTAGGATTCTCGAATAGAGACGCTATCGTCAACTTAACTCTGCCTGTATCTCGATTCAGCTCAGAGTTTCTGGCACTGCAGACAGGTGGGGTGCTCCCCGAAGGCACGGTGAATGTCAAGGGAAATCCCCAAACTGTAGGCGAGATGGATGATCAGGTGACTGCTACCTCTCATATTGCCGAAAGCCGAGATTTTCGACTGACTTTCAAATGCTTTCCCACTTCCTTTTGCCCTTCTCTTCGCCACGCATCTAAAACTACCTTCGTATTGGCTTTGGTGAAATAGCTCGTTGCCAGGCTTCTCTAGTTATACTGTCTCAGTGGTATCTCCTCAGCAGTCCTTGGTATCTTTCCATTCCAGCGTCAGCTGTCGTCTCCGTCCATATGGACTCCCGTCATACGTGCCCAACTTGTGCTGCAGACTTTTCGACCAAAAGTCATCTGCGACGACATGAAGTGTCACGTGCGAAGATAACCACAATCCCATTGAGCTCCTCGCATGCCACATGGCTAGGACTGCCTTCTAACAATTGGTGTAGACCTGCCAATTCGTCCTTATAATTGCCTCTTCTGTGGACAGCCATTTTCACGACTGTGGGTCGTCCGAGTCACTCTACAAATACTTCACATAATGATCTACTAACATTCACAGCGATGCCGCTCGTCGTCATGCGAGAGTATGCCGAAGTCGAGGATCCCAGTCCATGCCACGGATCCAAAAAAGGGGCAAGCACAGAACCTCGTGTGACCAGTGTGCTACTGCAAAACGTGCGTGTGACAACAATTCACCTTGCGGATCATGTGGACAGGATAAGTTGAAGTGTACCTATGTGCGCTTGGAAGTCAATTCACAGGCTATCCAGTGTCAGTGGTCTCGCTACAGCCCCCCACAACTGAGGACTGGTCGCGGTATCCGAGCAACTCAAGGCTCTTCCGTAACTTCGCAGAGTCCTGCGAACGCTTCCGTAAAGACCAGGATACCGTTCCTACTAAACTATTTCAAATCGGACAGCACCTATTTTGATCGTCAGTCTGCTCTTGAGTTAGGGAGTTCTCGTCTCGACCAAGGGTTTAGCGGGCTTCCCAAGCTGCACCATTATGAACTTCTCCAACCGAACTTAATGACACCAACATTGTTCGACGACTATTCCAGCTCACAATTCTTTCATTTTCTCGACAATCAACTTTCGCCTCCAAGTCCCGTTTCTGGTAGTCCTCAGTCGAGTCTGCGAATAGAAAGGCTCGGAAGGCGCATTGCAGAAATAATTGAAAACCTGACGCTTGTTGCCGGACGTGCGAAAGAGTCGATGGGCAACATGCGAGCCCGCCTAGATGCTGCTGTCTCGCAGGGTCTATTCTCAACCTCAAACATGACCGAATTCACACGATTGTACCTTGAAAATTTCTATTGTCATTGTCCTATTTTCCACCTACCCTCATTTTGTTTGGAATCTGTTTCCTTGCCCCTTCTGCTAGCAGTTTTCATGGGCGGCTCAATATACTCTTACCCGCGTGATACACATACCCTTGCGGTGGATTGTTTCGATCTTACGGAAGAGTATGTATTTGACTTCCCAATTTTCCGAGAAGGGTCTACTGGCCATGGAATCTTAGACAGGCTGCAAATCCCTTCTCTCGTGGGGCCTTTTCTTGCTGCAATTATCGTGGTACAACTTCAGATTGGACGCAATAATGCTGGAGTGTATCGAAGAATCCGAGATCAGCGGTTCCCACAACTGGTGCGTGTTGCACGGTCACTGTCTCTGTTTAGCAATAGAAGGTGGAGAACTTCATCAAGGTCACCACTCGATAGTCTGACAACTCGAGAGAACGAGTGTCTTATTCGGTACATTGGCGTCCGAAATGTGCTCTTGCAGTGTTTTAGACTGATTGGACGTTAAATAGGGCAGCTACATATTTACTGTTACTTGATTGCCAATTCATTATCGGTTTCCGATCTCCTCCGCTTATCACCATCGCGGAATTGACAGGAGATCTACCGAGCAGTGAAGTAGGCTTCTTGCTGGATGATGCAACGATGCTAGTCCATAACACTCCTGGAAAGCTAAACAAATGCAATTTGTCCGTCGTGGAATTTGAAGAATTGCTTATGGATCACGCCTGGAGCGGTGCGGACGGTCCGCAGTTCCACAATATAAGCTTCTTTGGCTTATATGCTGTTCTTTGTGGTATGTTCTTGGCCATCAGTCTAAGTGATCTTTCGTCTCAACTAAGCTTGATCATAGGATTGCTCTCCATAATTTTCTCTGCTCAGGCAAGTAGGACCATTCAACGCCAGCTACCAGTTTTGGAGCGAGCTCTGTCTAGGTGGAAATTGCTCTGGGACCGATCAGTCTCGCAAGCCCATTCGCAGGAGCTCGAACGTGCTGGTATTATGATGAGTGCTAGTGAAGTGTGGCTGCTTGGGAGAGCCTTTTTGCACATGGAGTCAAAGGACTTTCTGGACGGGTTAGACAGCGATTCGATGATAAACATGGAATCGTTAGCTAGCCATGTGAAGAAAGCGCTGCCTAAATTCGGTTGATAGTGGGAATTGCTACGTGGATGAACTTGAGTGGCCCGCATGCTAGAAAGATTGCCTGAATGTTCTAAGAATGCTACTGATTGTGGAGTCATACATGGTGCAACGTGCAATCATGACCTTTCCTTGGATACTGCATTCTGTGTACCTTTTACTCGACTTGGACTGAAGGGACAACAGTCGAGCAGTCTCTTTCACGTCTTGAGTTGAAAAGCAGAAACGATAGTAGTATGGTTCGCGTAGCTCATATCGTCCTCCATGGTGTACACTGACCATCCACAATTCTTGTTTTCCTGGAAAATAAATCGTAGCCTCTTCTTCTTAAAGCATCCCAGGTTCAGAGCTAATACCGTTCTAATGTCACTTGACGTAAAATAGGCCCGCCTATACTGATAATTTCTGGCGACTCCACATTTTTACCTTCTTTTTTGTGAAAAAGGAAAATTGACTCTGTAGCTTTTTATCGTCGCTTTCAACAAGTTTCCCCAGATCTTTCCACAGTGGTAGTGTCTCAATATTTTTGATTAGTTTGTGGGTGTTTAGGATAACTCCTATGCCCGCAAATGTGATTTTTCTCTCCGGCTCGCTGTATTTGTAACTGTCTCTTAAATAGTGAAAGAGAAGCGTGTCTTCATTCTGTTCATCACAAAAATAATCAGAAGTAATGTACTTGACATGTCCAGATAAGTTAATGGTGTGTAAAGGAGCAAATATCATCTTGTTCTTTCACAGGTCTAGTGGGAGTCTAATTTCGTCCAAGTTCGGCCTAACCAGGGCAGGGTTGGCATTGTGATTATCTATAATCGCATCCAGCCACCCTTTACTCTTAAAGATGGAATCCCACGCATTAGGAACCTCAATATTCTCCTGTGAGATTGTACTGTCAGCTCCGCATTAAGGATATCACACTTGCCCTCTGGATCATGTGGCTTTGGTAGAAGAGCCTGATCCTCTTTGTTTATGTGCCGCAAGCTGGATAGCCCTAATACGCCAGATCCAACGGCTTTGACAGCGTCAATCAGCTCGCCATGCAGTCGCCCAAACATCAAGGCCGTCATCACTGGCTCCAAAGAGCAGAGTAATCGCACCACCCTGGGACGAGTGGACACAGTATGTGCGGCAATAGTATCAACGACAGCATTACGAATGCTGATGTTCTTTCTGTATAGACAGGTTAGCTCAAACATGGACTATGTCAGTAACGGGATGGGTGGGGGTCCCGTATACATCGCGGACATTAATTCACACTGCACGTCAAGACAATGCCTAGGCCTTGAAATGGTCCGACTCAGGTTCCAAAGGTCGGAACCTCGAACCTGAACCTGAGGTTCTCAGTCGGGTCGCGGTTCCATCAGGTTTGACCCAAGTTCGAACCTGACAGAACCTGATTTGCATAATTTTGCCAAGATTTTCCTATTTTAGATGGATAAAATAATAATTCATTAAGATTTTATACTGTAACTTACTGCTATTATAGTCAAAACATCTATAAACCACACAATGTCACCACATCCCTTGTGAAATTATATGAAATTCATCTATATATAGAATACCTAGCATAGCCAATATTATATCCAATCAGATTTAGTGGCCTCGAGGCCCTTAGTAGTTAATTCTAGTAGAAGTTATGGTTGATGTATTATATAAAGTAAGAAATATATATTTTACACTAAGTACTTCACCACCATCCTAATCAACATTTCTTTGAATATGTTTTAATAGCCATCATTAGAATTAAACAGGCTAATTAGAAGCTTATATAGGAATACTAATATCCTATATTTACTCTATATATTATATATTTATTACTTGAAAGCAACAAGACTATATACTTAGGGTCAAGGACTTGGGCAAAAATTAAGATTAAAATGACTCTTCATGTGGGTTAAGATAAGGTTCTAGGTCAGGTTCCAGGCTAGGTTCCTTAGGTTCTAATTGAGGTCTGTTAGGGTCCATCAGGTTTGACTTAGGTTTGAACCTGATAGAACATATCTAAAGGGGGCCTTAGCTGCCTCACTAACTAATTATCATATATATAGGTAGATAGCCTAGTCTATATTAAAATAGATATATTAACACCTTTATTCAGCTCATATTAGCAGCTAATTCTTATAGTTTTTCCTATTTCCCTTAGTTCTAGCTTACTTAACCTCTAGTATATCTCTTCTAGTCCTTCTCTATCATCCTAACTCTATTATTTACCATATCACACAGTCAAATCTCTTAGTTCTCTAATAATTATCCCTCATCTATCTATGAGGATACCCCTCTAGATAGCTCTTCCTTCCTTCTATCTAATGGTCTATAGCTATTCTTCCCTAACACCTTATACAGCTAGCAGATACCTGCTTCTACACCTAATACTAAATTTACCTAGCCTCTGGTACCACCCTCTATCCCTAACACTCTTGAACATGTTAGCCTAGAGAAGAAGAAGAACCATCTTCTCTAGACAGAGATAGTAAATAATAAATTTATTACATGATGGTTAAAGACTGAGTTTAGAAGTCAGTTAAAAAGGAATATCTTTAAGAATAAATGCTAGGCAGAGTGTTAGAAGCATTTTCACTAGGTTACCTCTATCTAAGATAGGTCTCCAAAGGTTATGTATAAAATATATAGCTAAATTCTTAATCATCTAGCAGATAGCTATTATGGAATATCCTCTATAAATAAATACTTATAAGGGGTTAACTATTAGAGGGTAGCACCTCATTCACAAGATATTAGAAGGCTTATATAAGAAGGGGTATATTAATATATTTATCCCTACAGATTTATTTTATCTCTACTAAGTTCTAGTTATCTTAGGCACATCTAGCCTCTTAAAAACCTATCTTTACTCTATAAGCCTGGATGGAGAGGGTAATTATATTTATTACTACCTTATGACTACTATTTCAACTTATTAAGCACCCTTAGTTTAGTGCCCTTATTAAGATGGCCTAGCTTGCACCATCCTTACCTAAAATCCCTTCTATATATATGGTCTGACATCATCCTTAAGAGATGATTAAAGAATAACAGCAGAATCTTCTTTGCAAGCTTCCTACAGGCACTAAGCTCTCTATTACATTAGATTACTAGATCTTACCCTTTTACCAGGCTTTTATGGCTGTCACAGGCTACTTTATTAATAAGGATTAGAACTATTATGAGATCTTACTTAGCTTTAAACTACTTTACGGTATATATACAGGAGTTAATCTGAGCTTAGTTCTTCTTAACTTACTTTAAAAGTATAGGATTAAGGACCAGGTCTTAACTATTACTACTAATAATACATCTAATAACTCTATATTAGTAGAGAGCATCTAGGGCTCTCTTTAGTCACTTAAGCTACTAAACTAGACACTAATTATTCATATACTATATATAGCATATATTATTTAACTTAGTTTGAAAGAGCTTCTTAGTAGGATGGAAGCAAACCTAAGGAATAAGAGAGAAGAGATAGAATAGACTAAGGAAGAGAATAGGGCTTAGTAAGAGAATTAAGAAATTATATATACTCTTAATAAGGTAAGCTACCCTCTTTAATATTGTCTTAGTTTATACTTATAATATATTAGGTTTAGCAGCTTGTGGTCTATATTAATAAGAGCCCCTAATACTAAGAGGCCTTCCAGAACCTTTAGATAACAGAACTAAAGCTTATACTAATATAGGATGTTAGGACCTACTGGAATTCAACATATCTGATGCTCTAGTGCACTAAATAGCTATAATCTATTTTTAATAGGTTCTGCGCGCAGTATAGTTACCATGATCTATAGCTAAGCTAGGAGGAATGATAGCAGATTAATTATCTTCTTATAATTACTTAGCCATTCTTTATATTTATAACCACCCTCTTAAAGACTAAGGATATTACTATCTATACCATCTTTGGTATCTACAACAAACTTTTTAATTATTTAGAAAGATCTATGGTGTAGCTTGTATAAAAGAAGATTAACTAGAAGGTAGTAATGCTATCTGCCCTAAAGTAAGCTAAGTTAAAGCTATTAGAGTATTATAGCATGACTAATAATATCCATGATAATCTATATATAATTAGTATAATTCTAGCACCATAAAATAAGCTTTACTTCTTTTCTACTAAGGAGTAGGAGCTATGCTGGTACATATAATACTATAAGAGTCTTAAGGATTACCTTATGCCCTACTAATAGTAATATTCAGAACATAGCCCATATCTAATGGCCACTCTTCAGCAGATCAGATCTCTAATATTAATATACTTATCACATCAGCTACATCCTTTCAGCCATAGATAAACACCCATAGCAAGCTTACATAGTATCTTAGAAGCAGTATACTTGTCACGGTGCTGCTGCGAATAGGAGTTGGCATTACTGAGGAGGAATCACATGACCTTGGGAATATCTTCACCGCATAATTCCAAAACCTGCTTAAAGCTCTTTGAGCTACATCCTATCTAAAGAGCCTGCCTGTACCAGCCTCCCTGCAGCCTGGGACTGTTAGATAAGGATTAGTGTAGCCAGCCTGAGTATCAACTACCTCTTTAACCCACCCCTGCTTGCCTGCAAGCCTGCACCTTAACATTATGTAGCTCCTCACCTCAGAGTTGACACTGTCAGAATGCCTGCCCCTCTGCCCCCATTCCTGCCAGGTGCCCCTGAAGAGTTCTCCAAGCACATTGCTAGCTATAGCACTGAATGGTATGAATACTGCTGCCTAGTGTATGAGTACATCCAGAAAGCTAAATTAACCATTAATGAAGCAAACCAACAAGCTGAACAATCCGAGGCCTAATTCCTGGAACTCTAGTGTGAATTCACTGCCTTAGAGCAGAGGCGCGAACAAGAGATTACCAAGCTAAGAGCTATTTAGCAGTACTAGAAGGAGCAACTACATAAGAAAGAACAGCAGTATATGAAGGCTGCTATAGAAAGGGACCAGGCCTGTCGCTTGGCTACCCCTACTGTGAATACGCCCATATCTACGCCTGTGCATAAGCCCGTTGCTAAGAAGCCTGTAGTTGCTCTAGTAGGGGCACCTGCGTTGATTACTACCCCATCTTCTGAAGCTGCCAGATTATCAGAATAACTCCCTAACCCTGATAAGTTTAAAGGCGACCAAAAGGACCTTTAGCGCTTCATAGCCTAGATTTAAGAGAAATTAAATATCAACCTTGACTGCTTCCCAACACCGCAGAGCTGGATAGCTTATGTGAATAACTGCCTGAAGGGCATGCTGTACGCTCAGATTCTTCCTTATATCAGGAAGGGAATTTGCACCCTTAATGACTACCAAGACATCCTGAACATCCTGGAGCGCGCCTTTGGTGACCCTAACCATGTGAACAATGCCTGTAATGAGCTATTCAGCCTGCATTAGACTAATAAAGAGTTTGGCACCTTCTTCGCTGAATTCTAATGCCTAGCCCTGGAAGGCAAGATGCCTGAAGAGACCCTGTCTACCCTGCTTGAACAGGCTATCAGTCGCGAACTTTAAAGCATGCTCATGCATAACCAGCCTCTAAGCCAGGAGTATCACTAGTTTGCTAGATTCCTGCAGGAGCTTAAGAACCACTGCCACCAGTATACCACAAACCAGCCTCCTGTTATTAAAACCTACGCTGTTACTGCCAGACCTGCCTAATGCCCCCAGTCACCCCAGAGCCCTGGCCCTGTCGCTGCTAAGTCTACTAAGCAACCCTGGCGCCCTGCTGTTCAGAGGAATGAGCATACATCAGCACAATAATACAACCCCATGGACCTAGGCACTACCTGATGCCTGATGAGAAGGGGATATAGCCCCTCCCACTGTGAGACAGGCGCCTGCTTCCGCTGTGGTTCCCTGGAACACCAGATTAGGGACTGCCCCTATCCTAATACCCACTAAAGGGTTCAGATCATGGCCTCTTATAAACCACGCCTGGGGAGTCCCCAGAGAGGACGGATTCCAGAATCTAGAAGCCCATCTCCAAGCCAGACCTCCTCAGTAAAAGGAGTGAGCCTGGAGTAAGCCGCAACCAGGCTTAGAATCTATGCATTATTTGAATTTCTGCCGCCGCCGTTTATGGGCTTGACCTTGAGGAATAAATATAATAATTAAAAGCTATGATACTACCTGTGACCCTAGAGAAGGAAGAGAAGAAGATGAAGCTACTAACTTACGCCCTGTTGGACACCGGAGCTGAAGGACGAGGATTTATTAATAAAGGATGGGCTGAAGACCAGAAGCTAGAGCCTATACCCCTAGAAGACCTGATAACCCTGCATACATTTGATGGGAGAGAACCAGAGAATGGGAAGATAACCCATTATGTCCAGATGGATATGAGAATTGAAGATCACTTTAAGAAAGATGCAAGGTTTTACATTATCTAGTTAGCACACTACCCTATTATGCTAGGAATACCCTGGATGAAGGTACACGACCCCCTGATATGATTCACAGCCCATAGCATTATGTTCAATAGTGATTACTGCCAGAAATACTGCAACACCCCCCAGAAGCTAACTAAGATATAAGCCCTGCATGACATTCCCCTGAAGACCCAGCCCAGATACCTGCCCCTGAGACTAAAGGGACTAGAGAAGAGAGATATAGCCTTTATCTCCCTAGCTGCCTGCTCAGCCTACGCCCGAAGAAATGCTCAGATGTTCACAATCACCCTGGAAGATCTTGAAGCCGCCCTGAGAATTAAGAAAGCTCAGAAAGAAGACCTCACCAACCTGTTACCTAAAGAATTTAAAGACTATACCGATGTTTTCTCCCCTAAGGAGGCTAAGCGCCTGCCACCACACCGCCCCTATGATCATAACATTAAGTTATTAGAGGGAAAGACCCTCCTGTTTGGCCCCCTGTACACCATGTCCTGAGAAGAATTAAAGGTCCTAAAGGAATGGATCAAAGAAAATCTGAGGAAGGGCTTTATCCACCCTAGTTCTTCACCCACCGCGTCACCTATCTTGTTTGTTAAAAAGCCAGGTGGAGGCATACAAATCTATGTTAATTACCAGGCCCTGAATACTATGACTGTTAAGGATTAATACCCACTACCCCTGATGAAGGAAACCCTGAATAACCTGAAAGGGATGAAATATTTCACAAAGATTGATATCATCTTAGCATTTAACAATATCCGTATTAAGAAAGGACAAGAATACCTGACAGCTTTCCATACCTAACTAGGCCTGTTTAAGTCCCTAGTAATGCCCTTTGGGCTAATGGGAGCACCTGCAACCTTTCAGTAATTCATTAATAATACTCTACAAGATTACCTTAATGTCTTCTGCACCGCCTACCTTGATAATATCCTGGTTTATAGCAAGACCTGCACTAAGCATATAACCTATGTCTGCTCCGTCCTGCAGAAACTATGAGAAGCTAGCCTGTACGTAAATATCCAGAAATGTAAGTTCATTGTCCCTGAAACCAAGTTCCTAGGCATTATCATTAGCCATGATAGCATCTGCATGGACCCTGATAAGGTGAAAACAATTATTAACTAGCAAGTTCCGACCTGCGTTACTAATGTTCAGGCCTTTATTAGTTTTGGCAACTTTTACCAGCGATTTATCAAGGATTTCTCAAAGATTATTGCTCCCTTGGTGAACCTAACTAGGAAGGATGTCCCATTTGTGTGGACCACAACCTGCAAACTAAGCTTTGAAGCCCTGAAGAAGGCATTTATGAACGCCCCAATCCTGAAACTATTTGACTGGATGAGAGACATTATGGTTGAGACTAACTCTTCTAATTACGTGTCCGCTAGTGTGATGTCCCAGTATGATAATGAAGGAGTCCTACACCCTATCACATTCTTCTCTAAGAAGCTTTCTGTCACTGAATGCAACTATGAAATCTATGATAAGGAGTTGCTTGCCATCATCCACTATTTTGAAGAATGGCACCCCAAACTAGAGGGTACACCATCGCCAATCAAGGTTATAACTGATTACCACAACCTAGAATATTTCATGTCTACCAAGCTGCTTAATAGATGACAAGCCCACTAGTCTGAATTCCTGTCCTGCTTCAACTTTAAAATCATATATCAACCCGGGAAGCAAGGAGTTAAGCCTGATGCTCTAACTAGGAGGTTAGAAGATCTCCCTAAAGAGGGGGATGAACAGCTATAACACCAGAGCTAGATAATTCTGAAGAAAGAGAATCTCAACTCTGAAATTCAGAACTCAGTGAAACTAGAAGCCATCATAAGGAGCTAGACTAACCAAAACCTAACTAGAAATAGCCAGTCAGCTATAAGAAGAGTTCGCTTTGCAGACCTGGTAGCCTGAGTTGTTAGAACACCTAAGGAACCCACCAGAGTGCCTGCCCAACCAGCTCGGACAGTTCAACCAGATCAACCAGACAAACCAGACCAACTGGACCAACTAGACCAGCTGAACCAGCCAGGCAAGCTAGACAGATCAGATAAGCCAGATGAAGCAGACGAACCAGAGCCCCCTCCTAGTATTAAGGAACTACTAGATACTACCTACTAGTTAGATGATACTGTATAGTCTATCCTGCAAGCACTGGATGAGAATGCTAGTCAACACCCTGAGATCACCCTGGCTGATTATAGATGATAAGGAAGCTACCTGTACTACTGTGAATGCTTATACATCCCTGACCATAATAAGCTAAGAGCCTAGTTATTGCAAGAATGCCATGACAAGCCTGCTACTAGACACCCTGGAAAGCACAAGTTATATGAGTTAATAGCATGAGAATACTACTGGCCTGGCATGTACTGATATGTTGATTGCTAGACCCAAAACTGCCACACCTGCTGCCAATCCACCCTGTCTTATGAAGCCCGCCAAGGAGTGCTATGCCTGCTTCCAGTACCTAAACAATCATAGCAAGACATCTCAATGGACTTTATCACCAGTCTGGTACCTAGTTAAGGCTACAATGCCATACTAGTTGTTATTGATCAACTCATAAAGATGAAGCACTTTATCCCCTGCCAGACTACCTATGATGCTAAAGGTGTAGCCTGATTATACATCCATCATATATGGAAACTACATGGCCTGCCAAGAACAATAGTATCAGACTGTGGTCCTTAGTTTGTTGCTACATTCTGGAAGCACCTAACCTAATGCCTGGATGTTAAGAACCTACTGTCTACTGCTCATTATCCTGAGACTAATAGCTAAACTAAAAGAATAAACACCATCCTGGAATAATACCTATGTGCTTATATTACTTACCTATAAGATGATTGGACCGACTGGCTACCATTAGCTGAGTTTGCCTCTAACTCTGTCTGATCTGAAGCTACTGGAATCTCGCCCTTCTTCACCAACTATGGATTCCACCCATGTATGGGGTTTGAACCTGTCCAGCCTGTGAATCACCCTGCTGCCAGAGATGCCAAAGCCTTTGCAAAGAAAATGCAAGATGTCGTCAACTATGTCCGTGCCCAGATCTGCATTGCCCAGGCCTGTTATGAAGAACAGACAAACCGCCACTGGAGACCTGCCCGCCATTACCATGTGGGACAACTGGTTTAGTTAGACACCCAAAATATCAAGACCCTGCGCCCCCAGAAGAAGCTTGACTGGAAACACATAGGGCTGTTCTGTATTAAGAAGATTATCAGCCCGCATGCCTATAAGCTAGAACTACCAGCTTCTATGAGGATTTACCCTGTGTTTAATGTTAGCCTGCTGCGCCCTGTTACTAAAGACCCTATTCCCAGACAAAGACAACTGCCACCACCACCAGTAGAAGTCGAAGGTCTGGAAGAATGGATTATTAAAGATATCTTAGACTCCTGCTGGGAACACCAGGGCTGATAGAGCCCCTGTCTGAAGTATACTGTCAAATGGCTGGGCTACAACAACCCTACTAAGGAACCCGCCCATTACCTAAGGAACGCACAAGAGATTGTGGCTAATTTCCACCGCCACTACCTGAGCAAACCTAAACCAGGGGATAGTCTCAACAGAGCTTGACCCTAAGGAGGGGAGTACTGTCATGGTGCTACTATGAATAGGAGTTAGTATTACTGAGGAGGAATTACATAACCTTAGGAATATCTTCACTGCACAATTCTGAAACCTGTTTAAAGCTCTTTGAGCTACATCCTGTCTATAGAGCCTGTATGTACCAGCCTACCTGCAGCCTGGGACTGTTAGATAAGGATTAGTGTAGCCAGCCTGAGTATCAACTACCTCTTAACCCACCCCTGCTTGCCTGCAAGCCTGCACCTTGACACTCTTACTGCTTAAATCTCCTAGGCTATAAGATATTTATTAATAAAGATTAGCTGCTCTGATTTAATATTAAATCTTGATATATACATAGACATCATAAGATCCCTAATTATGTTAGGCTTCAGAGAGCCTTAATAGTAGTGATATATATTATAAGCTAAGTTAAATAGTTATTTAACACCAGAACTAGTAGCAGGAGTTATAAGAATATCTTATGCTAGGCTTATAAGGATAGGATATTCATGCTATTAGTCCTTCCAGAAAAGCTATAGATTAATTAGATAAGTGCCTAGAAATATGATAAGTAAAAGAGATATAAGAGATTAGAGAGGGTAGTATACTGCTTCTAAGATACTGTGTAAGCTTGCTATGGGTGTTTATCTATAGCTGAAAGGATGTAGCTGATGTGATAAGTATATTAATATTAGAGATCTGATCTGCTGAAGAGTGGCCATTAGATATGGGCTATGTTCTGAATATTACTATTAGTAGGGCATAAGGTAATCCTTAAGACTCTTATAGTATTATATGTACCAGCATAGCTCCTACTCCTTAGTAGAAAAGAAGTAAAGCTTATTTTATGGTGCTAGAATTATACTAATTATATATAGATTATCATGGATATTATTAGTCATGCTATAATACTCTAATAGCTTTAACTTAGCTTACTTTAGGGCAGATAGCATTACTACCTTCTAGTTAATCTTCTTTTATACAAGCTACACCATAGATCTTTCTAAATAATTAAAAAGTTTGTTGTAGATACCAAAGATGGTATAGATAGTAATATCCTTAGTCTTTAAGAGGGTGGTTATAAATATAAAGAATGGCTAAGTAATTATAAGAAGATAATTAATCTGCTATCATTCCTCCTAGCTTAGCTATAGATCATGGTAACTATACTGCGCGCAGAACCTATTAAAAATAGATTATAGCTATTTAGTGCACTAGAGCATCAGATATGTTGAATTCCAGTAGGTCCTAACATCCTATATTAGTATAAGCTTTAGTTCTGTTATCTAAAGGTTCTGGAAGGCCTC